>NC_141994.1:52005147-52305147 GCF_049901715.1 Pseudonaja textilis
CTCTTTTAGTCTTCGCAGGATTGCATTTAAGTTTCTTGCTATTTTTGATTATATTCTTTCAACTATGTTTTTCTCTATGTATATGCATTATAGAATATCCTTTCCTCATATTTGTCTTTTCCACCATTTTTACTTATTAATTCTATGAAGCAGTGTTAATTCTACACAATTCTTTTCTTACTCTTCAAGTAGCTTTTATATCTTCTCTCTTTTCTTTCACTTGCTATTTATCCTTTGGCGGAATGAACATAATATATTTTCATACATGACCTGTATTAAACAGTTATCCATTCTTAACCACCATGACACTAAAATGACTAAAATTACATAACAAGGCAAAGTCCAATTTACTTGGACTTTGCTTTGTTGAATCACAATATCTCTCAAAAATACATAAAGGAGAGATTTTGCATTCTGAGGCATATTTTGTCATTTTTCCAGACCTCTCACACCCAGAATGTACAAGTCTGGAACTTGTACATTCTCTCCTTACCACCATACTATTTTAATTATAATTTCTTAATTATAGAAGTATTTTATGCTTGATTTTTTTTTATCATTCAGTATGGCAGTATTATGTTCAACAAAACTCAGGTGTGAAGAGATTAAAAGAGAAAGCAATGACATAATTCGGTAGAAAATACATAAATAAAGCACGAGCAGCAAAGTATTCGTTTATTGCCTTAAGATAGAGAATGAGCTAAACTGCTGGATAGAACTTCATAATTTGGGCATTGCAGGACAAGAAACAATGGATGGAAACTAATCAAGGAGACAAGCAACCTAGAACTATGGAGATATTTCCTGACAGTGAGAATAATCAAGCAGTGGAACAACTTGCCTTCAGAAGTTGTGGATATTCCAACACTGGAGATTGAATCATTTGTCTAAAATGTTATAACAGGGGTTTGGACTAGGAAACCTCCAAGGTCCCTTCCAACTCTGTTATTCTGCTACTTAAAATACTTGGCTTCAAGTTCTTGTGTGGTACACTTCTTAAGATGGCTTCTTATATAATAATGACATAGGGCAGGGATATTGTTTATTTTTTCTATCCTAAATGTTATAAATCTAAAAACAACAATCTCTTAGAATAGAATTCTTTATTGGCCAAGTGTGATTGGACACACAAGGAATTTGCCTTTGGTGCATAAGCTCTCAGTGTACATAAAAGATATAAGTGATAAATCATGATCATAATCATCATAAATACATTCATCATGAATCATATGATACAACACCTAGTGATAGTCATAGGAAACTAAATAAGCAATAAAAAATAAGCAATCTTGAATTGACCCTGGAAATAAATTAAAAAGTATATTGCCTAAGACAAGAATGGAAGACTTTAGGATGCTTGGGAGTTGTACTTTACACATTTTTAGGGACACAGTGTTTCAGTGGCAAAGATGCTGAGCTTGTTGATCAGAAAGGTTGGCAGTTTGGTGGTTCAAATCCCTAGCACCACGTAACAGGGTGAGCTCCTGTTACTTCTATTAGCTCCTGACAACCTAGCAGTTCAAAAGCATGTAAAAATGCAATTAGAAAAATAGAGACCACTTTGGTGGGAAGGTTACAGCATTCCGTGTATCTTCAGCATTTAGTCATGCCAGCCACATGACCACAGAGACGTCTTTGGACAGCGTTGGCTCTTCGGCTTTGTACGGAGATGAGCACCGGCCCCTAAAGCCGGAAATGATTAGCACGTATGTGCAAAGGGAACCTTTACCTTTAGGAAGTCCAGTCAGGGACAAGGATTCTTAGTTCTAAATAAACCCCATCTTTGAAACCAGTCTGTTACCTTGGGAAATATTTTGCCTAAAAAGTTTTTTTCTGTGTTTTCATTTCTTCACATAAATGTTAAGCCTTTTTGCAGATATCATTATAAATCTCATGTTGTGAAGAGAAACAGAAAAGCTGAACAATCTCCGCAGGTAGCTGTGGTCATTGGTTTTCCCCCCTCAAATTTGTTTGAGAAGGCCAAGAATGCCACAGCAATTTATACCTTGTCACAATTTTGTACCTAATTGTTTATTCTTCCTGGAAAAATAGTCCGATAATCACTATTTAAGAAAATCTGATTCCAATACAGCACTTTGTCACTCAAAAATCTCAACTAAGACATAACCAGCCTTTAACTATAATAGACAAATGAGGATTCCTTGGGAGCAGAAATTGGTTTTGTATGTGTAAAATGGTCTTCCTCCTTTATTTATTATATTCTCATTTTACTTCCCTTGTTATGGAGAATTTGGCAAATTTGGCCCAATTTCCAATGAGCAATAAGCCAAATGAAATTCCTGTATGTTATTTCTGTGCTCTGTCTAGACAGGGGAGATGAACCAGACTTGTAAAAACACCACATAGGCAAGTCTTGCTTTTATAAAATTACCAAGGTTATAATGGCTTGTTAGTTACTTGGTTACCTATTAAGTTAACTGCTTCCTTTCCTTTAGAATATCAAAGCAGCACATACTGTAAAGTGGCATTAATTTTAGATACTTTCATGGAGTACAGTGTTAAAATAGACTACAATTACATTTTTCTCTGTTACATAAAGTTGACTAATAAGGAGACAACACTATCTATGATTCCATAGGTTTCTTGCCATGAAAAAATGTGCCTAAAATTTAAATTTAAAAAGGCCATTAATATACATCCAACAAAATTAAATGCTATCTCTGCCTTGTTAAAAGTAATCTCTGAATAAGGAATAGCTGAAACTGTAGAAGCGTTCAGGAAAAAATACAGTCAAAATGTCAAAATGTATCCATTTGCAAGGAAAGGAAATTAGAAAATGAAAAAATCAAATGAAGACCTTCTAAAGATGTCTCACGTAAACGTATTCTTTGGGTTTTTTTCTCCTAGATCTTTCAAGCCTGATTTTGTTCTCATCCGTCAGCACGCTTACAGTATGGCCTTAGGAGAAGACTTTCGCAGCCTTATCATTGGCCTCCAATATGGTGGGGTCCACAGTGTCAATTCACTTTTCTCTATCTACAATTTCTGCAGCAAACCTTGGGTGGTAGGTGATTTCTTTAAATATCCTCACATAAAATAAAAAGGGAGTTCTTTAGGTACGCAAAGGAATTTGAAAGTCAACTTTTAGTGCAAAATATTTTTAAAAAACTTAAATCAAATTCTTTATCTTTACCAGTAATGAAGATTTCAATAAATAATACAGTTATACGATTTCTCAGCTGTTTAATCCATCTCAACACAAAATGTCGCATTTCATCAGATCTAGAAAATCCCTTTCTTCATCTTTAATAACATTGTCTATCCTGAAAGGGAATAATGTATAGCTGGGAATTAAGTCAAAAATATTTTTAGGGTATGTTTTGTTTTGCTTTTTTTGGAAAGCTCTATTTTGAGGTTCTTTTTTAATTCTGGGAAATTCTAAATTGCTACCTCTATCACCCTATCTCAGGTTGTTTTCTTTACTAAAGAAAGCAGCTAAAGAACTGTCATCATAATAGTTTAAAAACTATAGAAATACACAGTAGTTAAGTTATTTCTGCATGAATTCATTTTATTGGAAACATATAGTATTCAAATTCCTTGTCAAAGAAAGGCATTGCATAAAATCTGCAGAGAAAGAGGAAGATGACCTTGAGGAAGATATGCAAGCTCTGTTACTAAAGCAACAAAGGGTAAAACATATTATAAATCCACAAGAACAGAAAATATGCAGAAGAGGCCCAGGCAGATGTTTTCCTAATTCACAGGAGTATAAAAAGGTGGAGAAAGTACAACACAATCACATTTTCGGATTCCACTATTATAGCCACTCTCATTAAAAATAATTCATATGTACACAGAAAGGGTCTTTGTATGTGTGAAGGGCAGTAGAGGGATTCATTTTTTTTTACTACCGGTTCTGTGGGCATGGCTTGTTGGGCATGGCAGGGGAAGAACACAGTAAAATTTCCAGTAAGAGGTGGTATTTGCCAGTTTTCCGAACTACTCAAAATTTCTGCTACCGGTTCTCCAGAACTGGTCAGAACCTGCTGAATATCACCTCTGGTGAAGGGTATATTTTTAAAGAGGTAGGATTAGGACATATATCTGTATTTATTCCTCCTGTTTTTCACTCTGTTTGATGGGTCTCTATAAGTCATCTAAGTCACGGGTGTCAAATTCGCCATGTCACATTGCCGTCACATGACATATCACAACGTTTTCATTTCACAGAGCTTGGGTGGGCATGGCCTGCACATGACATATCTGCCCTACAGAACGCCAGTTTGACAGTCCTAATCTAAGTCATCCAAGAGAGCCTAAACACCATAATCACTGAGTTGAACATCACCTGACTGAGATGTGCTGACAACCTCACTCCCCCTTTTGTTGTTAAACAAATCACTGTGGTTGTTAAGTAAAACATCACATGACCAAGATTTATGGTTTTACTTCTGCCTTCTCTATTAACTCTGTTTGTTGCAAGCCAATTGCAAAGCACACAAGTGGCAATCATGTGACCATGGGCTGCTGCACATGTATGGGCCATTGAGGAATGAGACATTCAGAGGCTCTGAAACCTAACACTCTTCATCTAATTCCTTGGATTCAAGATCTGAGTAGTGGTGCAGTGGTTAGAATGCAGTATTGCATGCTAATTCTGCTGACCGCTGAATGCCAGCAGTTTGGCTCGATCTTGACCAGCTCGAGGTTGATTCAGTTTTCCCTCTTTCTGAGGTCAGTAAAATAAGGACCCAGATAATTGAGGGCAATATGCTGATTCTGTAAACCACTTAGAGAGGGCTGTAAAGCACTGTGAAGCTATATATAAGTCTAAGTGCTATTGCTATCTCATTACTTTTACTTGTATTATTCAGTTGTATGCTGGGACAGATACACT
The DNA here is from genome assembly GCF_049901715.1 of Pseudonaja textilis. NCBI lineage: Eukaryota > Metazoa > Chordata > Lepidosauria > Squamata > Elapidae > Pseudonaja > Pseudonaja textilis. The sequence continues at coordinate 52,010,009 of NC_141994.1, forward strand.
GAGCCTGTATTTCAATTTATTTTATTTTATTTATTCCATTAATTTAACTAATCAAATTCAATTTGATTCAATCCTTATCTTGCCCACTTTACATAGGGTGGCCTTGGCATATCTAAGACCATGTGCAATTGCTTATGCCACTCACCCATCCAGATTGAACACTCTTGCTTTCTCTATATATTTTAAACAAATTCAGAGCAGAGATATAAACATATATAATTGCAGAGGTCATCTGTCAAGACTCCAATGAATGAAACCAAGCAAATCAGAACTCTGAGACTAGAATCCTCCTCAGAGATCTTCTTTATAACGGATTGGCACTCCTTCCCCAACTTTATCCATTGCTAGTAGAGATGACCTTGGTTCCCATGAGAAAGCTCTCTGTTGTGTCTAGTGAGGCATTCCAACCTCCTTCCCCACTTCTCCCTCTGTGTGGCAACTGAGGAACAGAAAAATGGCTGCTGCCAGGTTTGATTCAAAGTTGACATCATCTTTGCATTGGCATGCACACATACACGTTATGTATGTATGTGTTACAAAACTGAAATTTACAGATTATAAAATTAAATGCTGCATATTGTAATTCTACTAACCAGATATGCAAACATGGGACTCAGAACCTAGAAGATTGAAGAAAGATTTGTTCAAATTAGTGTCAGTGTTTCTATGTCAGAAAATAAAGCAATGATCACTAAAATCTTCCTGTGTTAATTTTTAATTTACGTGCTTTTTAAGAACATTTCAATGTTCGTGAATATTGAAGACACAATACTAATTGAATATTTTATTTAAGGCCTGTATCTATACATTAATCCCCAAACTTCTAGATATTTTATCATTTCTGATATATAGACTTGATTTAAACATGAAAAAACAAAACAAAACAGAATAAAACCCCTTCGATACTTCAGTAGGTTGCAATTCCCACTATATGCAATAAATTCTGTTTATTTTCCTTTATTGTATTCTAATTAGGGTAAAAATATTATCTATAAAATACTGAATTCTTTGTTGCACTTCCAATAAAATAATAACCATTAAAGCTTATATAGATCATCACCATGAAATATATTTCGTATCGTCACCCTCTTGTGGGCATATTGTTAATGTGCATAGAATTGATATAGAACATATTGATGAAATTATCATTTATAATAATGTGTTCCTATGAATGAGCAATCATGCAGAAATCTGAACTATTTTAACTCCTTATTTCTCTTTAATTAAGCAAAAATAAGCTACAGAACTGCATATTTGCTAATCTATGTGAATATGGACTTTAGTTGGGAGGAGCTTGCTTTGATTTATATACTGTTTCATTAACATAGATAAAACAAGATTTTTGGCTTTGTTTTGTAATCAGATATTTCAGTTAGTTGTGAGAAGAGCCAGTCACTCACCCTCAGTACTAAAAAAGGAAGCAGTGGCAAACTACTTCTGAAACCTTGCCAAGAAAACTGCAGTGACTTGTTCAGGCAGTCTCCAGAAGTAAACACTGATTTGAAGAGACATGCACACAAAATCTTCTCTGTAATGACACGTGCCATTCCTAAAGATCACTATATAATTTTAAGATATCATTTCTGCATCTCTTTAGGTACATAGAAGATGAGCACTTTAATTTTCCAGCAAGGATAAAGCTCTGTGCAAAATATAATCCAAAATATAGTTAACTTCTTCCCATTATGTACTTGCAACCAGAGGATGATCTGAAGTAAGCGCCTAAGCCAGAGGTGGTATTCAGCAGGTTCTGACCAATTCTGGAGAACCAGTAGCGGAAATTTTGAGTAGTCCGGAGAACTGGCAAATACCACCTCTGACTGGAGATTTTAGAGTACCCTTCCCCTGCCACGCCTGCCAAGCTATGCCCACAGAACTGGTAGTAAAAAAAATTGAATCCCACCACTGGCCTAAACACTGTAGTATGCTAGTCCCCTCAGCATGGACAACTCAAAGGCAGCTATAGTGATATACAGTCGGTAGAGATTTCAGACTGGGATTGGAGAAATAGCAATCATATCATTTGCATAAACAGAAGATGAATGTTAGATGTTTGCTTGTTTAAACACAAAACCTGACATAATTTTTAGATTGTGTTATGTACGTGCAGGCATGTAACCAAAAGGATTTTCAGCAAGCATTATTATTGTTATTAATGTGTAGTTACAGAATGTATGATTGACAACAATCATACATTAACAAATATGTCGGATGAAACATGAGGCATCTGAGGCATAACTCTTCATGTTTATTTGTATTTGATGTTTGTCCATTTTACAATATTGTTCCCAAGTGATTCCTCTTCTTTTTTCCCTCCCTCCCTTCCTCCCTTCCTTTCTAGTTCTCTCAGCTAATTAAGATTGTCAACTCATTGGGTCCAGAGAAGTTTCCTCTTGTAGAACAAACATTCTTCCCAAGCCATAAGCAGATGGTAAGTAACTTGGTTTCTTTGTTTCAGTGGTACAATGTTTTGCAAAGGGAACTGAGATTGCATAAATCACATTCCTACAGAGGCAGAGTCATGCCCCTTCATGGAAATTTTCTTTCCACTTCTTTCTCATCAATAACTTTTATATACTTTCAGGCCTGGTTTATGATAGCCCTAATCTTCCCCAATATTTAGTTTCATTATGGTTGCCAGTGCACACTCTTGATCAACGACTTATTATACTGTAATATAAAACAACACATTTCTCAGTATTATAAGGAAATATTGTTGCTGGCCACTGAGAAGAATGCAAGTGTAATGCAAGGACAGAGGATTATTAGGTTTCCCAGAAGCTTGACTACAATGTTGAACTTATGGATGTGGCAATGCATTGCCATATCTCCTGAATGATATCAGCATGTTATGTGGAACACATTAAATACAGATATTGGTTGTTATGTTGGACTGTAAAGTTCTTATCTGAGCAAATTCAACATTCAATCTGGCACATGTGTGTGTGTGTGTGTGTGTGTATACACAGAGAAAGAGACGGTGTGGGGAGCCAGGAAATAAGGAACTAAAGTACAGGATAATTTTATAATATATTTAAGGTTGTAACACTCCTGCAATGTCCATATTACTCACTGAAGCAAATTTGAAAATTGTTACTCACTTGCTCCCTTTGCAAAATTATTTGCAAAGTCCAATTTTCTTTTCTCATTATACAAAAAAAGAGTTCTTTACCAGCATTCCTCAAGTTTTGACCACTTGTTCAAATAGCATTCAAAATTACAACAGCACTTGAATGAGGGACATCTGCAACCAGTTAATGAAATTGCAGCCATTGCCGTACCACTATGGTTACAGGATTGTTAAGTGTCCAGCTCGCAATTATATCACAGTGAACCACATTATAGTCATTTGTGACTTTTCCTGAAAACACAATGGGGAAGCAGTGAGAAGGTCCGAAGTCATTCCCATAGGTTGCTCCCAAGAAGTTGAAAGTTGCCTCTACTTCTTCCACATTTCCCTTCCTATGGTCAGTCAGTGTAGAGAAAAAAATTTCTTTGAAACAATGACCTAACCCTAATACTAATAGTCCAGTATGTTATTTTAAAAGATTGAGAATGTATCAAAATCTTTAAAAGGTTGTTTTGACTCATTCTATACAGAATTAGGCATAATAATCAGCAATATTATGAGAAGCAGCATTTCAACTCGTCTCTTTTGTGTTGACTTTTCATCTCATCTCTTTTGGGGGGGAGGCTGGTAGCCCCCCACTTCGGAGAGACTGCTGGTCTTGGGGGGGACAGGGGACATATATCGGGCTCAACTGCCCAAAGGAAGTTGTGGGAGCACCATCACTTGAGACTTTCAAGCCTCCCATCTGTCAGAAATGGTGTAGGGTCTTCTGCTTGGGCAGGGGGTTGCACTAGATGACCTTACAAGGTCCCTTCCAATTCTGATTATCTGTTATCTCTTATCTGATTGATAGCTATTACCAGTTTGTGCTCAGAATGAATAATAGGCATGGGTAGATAATATTAGTAATATTACATGGTGCAAGAATAGAAGGACCGAGTATTGGAAATACTCAGACTTTATTTAATTTTTCTTACTTTCCCCAGTGGCTTCCACAGAATCCAATTTCATTAAAATAACAAAATAAGAATTGTAACCTCTGCCCCTTTTGTGCACGGATGAGATGTCATGATGAATATACAAGGGAAGCTTGCATAGCAGCAGATCGATGCTTCATTTGGAAATATCTTGACCCTCCCAATTATTTCCTGCTTTCTCCAAATTCTCTTAAATTGACTGTCATGTTCCCTAGATATGAAAGAGCAGGGGTGTCAAACTCAATTCCATTGAGGACCACATCAAGATTGTGTTTGACCTCAGGGGATGGGGTGGGTGTGGCCACTCAACATCACTCACGTCAGGAGTACAGGTGGTTGCCTGAGCACTCTGTTGGTGAAAACAAGCTCCCAGGTGCCGTTTTCAGCTGCAACAGCCTCCTGCAACCCTCTGCCAATGAAAACAGAGCTTGGGAGGGCTGCATATGACCCATTCTCACTGGTAGAGGCACCATGGGCCAGTTCTTTGCTGTTTCCAGAGCGGCCTCATGGGCCAGATCTAAGCACCTTGCGGGCCGAATCCAGCCCCTGGGCCTTAAGTTTGATACCCCTGTGACTGTGATTAACATTGCTATATTTAAGTTTAAAAGAAGTAAATCAAAAATATTAAATAATGTTTTAGTTTAAATCTTCAACAAAAATCTATTGGCTATATTTTAAAAAAAGCATACATTTAAACTTTTTAAAACACTAAAGGGTTGTCAAATCCACCTACATATATTTAGGTGAATTCATATAAAACATAAATATTTTAGAGTCAGGCATTTCTGGGCAACGAAATGTATACCCTTATTCAAGAAGCAAAATATGTTGTTTTCTATTTTTGTCTCAATAAGGAAAATAACATGCAATGAAACAAAAATGTATAAAAATGTTCCTTCCATGGAATTATTTATTTACATTGTTCCAGGACTTCCCTTATTGCTTGAGTCCATTCATAATTTGCCCTCATACTGGGCTATCAATGGTAATGCTGTTAAGCAGGTTTTCCATTTTAAGTATTTAAGTATACAATTTCAGAACACTGGTGCTTGGACTAGACATCGAACCCAGGTGCTGAATTCGGCCTCCTGTAGTCACCAGCAGATTTTAAGATTTTTTTATACCCAAGAAGGCCAGTTCATTCCTTCTGCTCTGCATATTTACAAAGCCAAAACTTTGGATCAAACTCTTTATGGAATTCCCATCTGGATATGAGGCTTCAATGAGTGTATTGAAAGAACCCAGGCTGTCTATTTTCTTAGAAACTTCTGGGTCTTCCTCCTTGTGTTGGCTTTGCTCTGATGTACCTGGAACTGGGCACTCGATCAGTCGAATGTATGGCGTGGATTAACACCTTTAAATGGTGGTTTCGGGTGCTCTTTCTGACAGCTACCTCTCCGTGGCATTTGCTCTCATATTTCTCGTTGGGAGAGGGAGCTGATGAAGAAATTACACTGGCTAGGTTTTATGGGGGATGCCCTGGGAGATTATGGCCTTAAGGATGCCCAATTTAGGGTAGTCCAATGGCTTGTGGACATTGACTTGCAATATCTACGAGTCAGAGCGAACAAAACTTGCTCCCCTCTGATCTTCAGCCAATTTAATAATTACGGACTGAGGATGGCTTCCTATTTTTACACTCTAACCATTCCCAAGTATAGAAGAGCTTCCTCCCTAGCTCGCTTTAATGTCTTGCCCTCAGCACTACTGGATGGGCAATTTAAGAGGCTCCCGATTAATGAGCGGCTATGCCCCTGTGACAGAGCTGAGGTTGAAACTGTGGAGCATGTCCTTTTATATTGCCCTATGTATAACGCAGACAGATCTAAGTTACTGTCTCTCCTTGAAAAAGACCCTTCTAGACCCAATGTTAGTAATTTGTTCTTATATTGTCTAGGGGATGGCTCCTCTTACATCACTTCTCAGGTTTCCAATTTTTTTTTAAGAGCTGTAAGGAGAACCTGTAGAGGAGAACGCTGTAATTCTCCTTAGTCAAGTTTCTGGTGACCAATTGTTCATGATTAATTTTCCCATGTCCTTCTTTTGTTGTACTTGTGTTTTGGTCTGTGACCACAAAAAAGTATTATTATTCTAATTTGCCCTTGTAAATTTCAGGAATACAAATCCGGAAAAATTACACGCTCTTGATTCCATCAGTGCTACATTAGGGAAATGGTTTAATTTAGGATCCATACATCTTTTTAGATTACTGTCAGAGTGGAATTTCACTCTGGGATATACTGTACTAACTAAAGTAACTTTTAAGAACTTGTTTTAAATACCTATAATTTTTCAGGAACTCTGAATAAGGCAAATACCAAAGCTATTTTTTTCCTCTATAGAAACTTTATGTTAGCATCTACAAGAGTGACTAAATAAAAGTTCAAGATGTATTGCTTTGGCCAGGAATATGCAAATATTTTCAACTTGAAAAGTTCCAGCCTTAAAACATTTCGAATGCTTGGAACTGAATAATACTAAGTTTTTGTGTGAGTGTGATCAGAACAAAATACTTGTTTTTAAGTGACACCGGTTTAAATGTTCTGAACACAATGGTTGGGCTGCTCTATGTAGCCTACTTCAGCCTACTGAGCAACAGATACGAATCACAATCTTGCTACTAATGGTTGGGTTGATAAGAAACTGAGTGTGGAGAAAATAGTTATATTCATCCACATTGCCAGATAGAAGACCACTTGCAACAGCATACCTACCAGACATTACTAATGTTGTTTAAAGTTATCTACAGTATTTCATTTTGTAGGTAGGTAATTGCTCATATGCTATTCTATTTCACACAAATAGTGCTAATAATGTGTAAATGGGAAAGCTGGGAATAATTTAGGTTGGTGATTTATTGCGATTTGGTTATTTGTGTGCATGCATTCAACTTAAATATGACAAACATAGATAAAATTTTCCTGTAAAAAAAGACTATCTGATGCATATCAGCAGCGTACTTGCTGCCAACAATATTCAGCTGGATACCTTTTTATAGAGCATAATAAGTTACAACAGAGATGATAGAATATCTGTGGTAAGAAATAAAACACTTTATTGTTTAGAATAAAAGTATACTATAAAAAGTGAACATTATTACCTTAAAAGACAATATACATTCAATGAATATAAAATTTATAAATAACAAAACAAGGAGGAAAACTGTAAACAGTGCTACTAAACTAAGCAAAAAGTACATTCCTTTTGGGAGGAGTTTTCTCCTAGATTGTATTTATTTCCGCTCTAATGTTCATAATTGCTAACAATGGTAATGCAAAAAAACAAAACAATTTTTACACCTTGGTCCTAGGCCTGTTTCTACAAAAAAAAAAAGAGTTGAAATCACTAGGTTTATTATTAAGGTATAAATAGAATTAAATCCTAATTCTGCGGTCATATGCATGCTTTTCCTGAGAATAGCCTCCCTCAAATTTAATGCAACTCCCTTCTGAAGAAAAAAGACATGCTAAGTTGAATCCCTTGCAGATGAGTTCATAACGGGACATTCCAGGTCTTATAATTTCTGGAATCCGTGGAGAGACACCAGTTGACTTTAACAAGAATGGCTCAGGCCCATACATTAAATACAAAACTAACCAATCAGAGCATCTTGCTGATAAATGCACTGGATAAACACACAAGTCAGACTACCATTTCAAATCCCACATTACAGTCTGTATAATAGGAATGATAAAAAGGCCCATCTTTTATTTGTTTCCTTAAAATATTTATATAGCCACCCATCTTGCACCAAACTTTGGATGGCTCACTTTTCTTTTAAAAAATAATACTGTAAAGTAAGTTTCAGCACTGAAAACTTTGACGGCGTCCCAAAAGAAATGTATTTTTTGCTGGGTTTTTCCTCTCTCTCTTTTTGCCTCCTTATTAAAACAAAACCAAGAACCAAGCCACCCTGTAGGAGAGGATTGTTGATTGAGCTACACTCTTCCTCAAATAACTCTTATCTTCTGTGGTATACAATAGAACACTTACATAGATAAATATATTTCATTGGATGGGTATGCTATTTTATTTCTTACAGAGATACATTACAACTTGAATAAGAACACATTTTTTTTTCTTAGCATAAGAGAGATTTTCACTATTTTCTGACTGCAGTATTATGGTGACTCAGGTATGACCTTAATAAGTGAAAATAATCTAGAGCTGCCATTCAGTTGAAAGGAGAAAGCAAATACACTGCTGTCTTCTTGCCTTTAAGATCTGAGCTTAAATCAAGTTTGTCTCTAGAAATGGGGTCAATTCATATTGCTGGCTTTTATGATTTTGGTTGATCGTAATATAAACTAGTCTCTTTTATGGAAACATCTCTGAATCTACTGTTAGCAACATTTACACTATACTTTATAAACATAAAAATACTGTTGTGGAAAATGTAGCAGATACTTTTCTGAAACCATGTGGTTTATGGATCTGCAATGAGGTTGTGATAGATTTCTGTGTTTGTGTGTCCTCATTCCTGCTTAGCCATCTCTTTTGGGTTGTGGAAGCTCTATCGAATAATATTAAGCTCTCTGTTACAAAAACTTATTCGATTAAAGTGAGGAGAAAACAAGGGAATTTTTTCAATTATATTATAGAACCATTTTGAACTTATGGCAGCTCTGTTTTTTAGGAGGAATCAATTGAAAGTAATGTTAAGACAAACTATACCAGCACAAAAGGACAAAGCATGTGCTTGTAGTAAGTGTATTAACCTTTACCCCATTCTACGGTCTCAGTAAATTATGCAGTTGCCAATCCCAATAGAAACTTCGCTCTTAAATTACTTTTAAAATATTTTTATATTACACCTTTTCATAATAGTAATAAAGACTGTAGTGAAAGTGGAATAGCCAGTTCCTTACTTCTAGAAAGCATCGTGATCCCATACCATAGGGCTGTTTAACTGTAGTCAACAGTGGAATACATAATAATCTCCCTAAAAATATTATTTTAGTTAATAGATCTAGTTCTTTTAAGAATTACATTAAAGGCTGGAAAAGTAGGTTTTAATATATTCCCTGCCCATCTTCTCTATTTTCATTGTGCCTACCGATAAACACACTATTAATGAGTAGGAAAATATTATGAAGAAGCAATCTTTCACTGCTGTGCCAATATTCACAGGAGAATAAAGTATTATGACAAGATTTCTATATAACAGAATTTACAAAATACCGCATCATGAAAAACTATGAAAAAAATTAAATGTTTTTCAAAGTACAGGCTGACCCAGTATTCATACAATAGTAAGGCCCTTTTACAACACCATTCTATTGTATATATTTAAGGGAAGGGGATAGGGGATGATGGAAATATTTTAGTCTTAGAACAATTGTTTGCATTGGCCCTTATTTTGATGGCAAGAAAGAAAACAAGCATACAGGGAAGGGAATAAAAACAGATTATTATCACTGCTTTAGAAATTACTGGAACTCCAGTAGCTTTTGAACTAAAAAAAACAAAATAGTAACTAATGACTTGGAATGTGAATGGTTGCTCTTTTGAAACAAAAGCATGAAACATTTTATTACTTATAGCATGAAACAGAATCATGCCCTGTCAAAAATAGCTTATATCATTATATCTATATACATTTTTGTTCAGCAAAAGCAGTGTTTGGGCAGCTGGTTTCTTACATCAATATGTCCCAGGGAAGTTGTTTCTTTCCTCCTGTGCTCCAACTTTGTCCACTCTCCACAAAATTATGGGAAAGTTATGTGTAAAACAAATATTGAAGAAGCAGTTTTACATCCACATCAAAGCCACAATCGGATGTTGATTTGGTTCTCAACAGGTTTGTTCCACATTTGTATTTAGAAAATGTATTAGCTTCATTTTAGTTGATTTTGATTTTTTTAAAAGAAATTTATTTTCTGTGCAAACCTAGATATGCCATGAAATTTCTACATTCATATTGGAATGGACAGGCATTTTGAAGTATGCAATCTTTTAAATTCATGCAAAGGAATTTTCCCAAATACTCCACATTCCATTCTATATAAACGCGATGACTTTCTTTGCATCCCTTCATTATGTGGTGAATATGGTGATTAATCGCAACTGGCTGCTTTCGTAGCTACCTGCTCTGAGAACTGAATGTGAGAATAACACAGCAGCACAGGAAATGAAGAGGAGAGAATAAAATTTTAATCAGAAAGTTTTTGAGATTTGTTTTCCTACAAAAATATATATTGCTATATGTATAGTGCTATAAAAACTTTAAGCAAAAGCTCCCTTGATCATCTGGGAACTTCTGTTCACACACCAGATAAATATTTGATCAACATGGGATGAGAGCAATTTTTAAAAGATAATTTTAAAAAAGAGTTAAGACAGCATAGATTTAAAAATCACAACAGTTCGAAGTGCTAAAAGTTGCAAGAAACAGGCACTAATATCACGGTTGCCATCATGATCAAATATGCGTTAGTGTCCAAAGAATGCTCAGCCACATGGAAGAAAAGGACAGGAAAGAAAGGACAAATGGAATTTCAGGGGTCAGTTGCATTGATGATGGTTTTATCAGGAGGTGCCCATCCTCTATACCAGCTGCAATAGCCATCTTTATGTTTGATGCAAGCATAATGCTTTGACTGGTACCCTGGTTGACCAAAGCTGGAAAGCATGTCTGTCCAGAGGCATTCATTCTTGGAGGTCACAAAGCAAGGAAGATAGTAGCATGGCTTAATCTACAATTACAAAACAAAACAAATGAAAGGTATTGAATTAATCAGACACTTTAAGACTGTATAAACTTTTGTGCTCATACATATCTTCTGAGCCATGGTGGCGTGGTGGTTAGAATGCAGTATTGCAGGCTAATTCTGCTAACTGCCAGCTGTCGGCAGTTTGATTCTCATCAGGACAATGCTGATTCAGCCTTCCATCCTTCTGAGGTCGGCAAAATGAGGACCCGATTGTTGGGGACAATATGCTGACTCTGTAAACCACTTAGAGGGGAATGTAAAACAATGTGGTATATAAGTCTAACTACTATTGCCATCGCTATTCACATATACAAAAAGTAGTATATACCACTAGATTAGTCATGAGGTAAAGAATTATTTCAATCCATTTTTAATCTCATTTTCAATATTTTAAACCATCTGGTGATTTATTTAGTCTAGAAATCCTAATCCTAGTATGAGAGCAACATTATAGGTTCCTGGAGCTTGCAGGCCTAATTTTCCTCCCCAGGTTTTCACCAAGGAGTACAATTCCTTTTTGTTGCCTTTTTGAACCATCCATCCCAAAATATTAATCATGGTATTTTAATATCGTAGTATCTTTTTGGATTGGTTCAGAGGATTGGGAGGTAGAAACAGGGTGTTGTACTGTTCTCATCCTTCATCAGGGGCCAGTTCCATTCAGTTATTGGTCAGTGGCAAAGATATGGCTGTTACAGGCTGTTCCAATTTGAGTCAATCACCTGTGACCAACCCAGATTGGATCCAGCAACATTAACCTGGGGTATATATATTCACCTTCATTCATCATATGGCTTTTACTTTGTGAGGTGTCTCAAGCAGTATTTATTTCCCCATTTCTGCTTGACATCTACATGAAATCACTCGGTGAGATCATCCATTGACACAGGACTAGGCATCACTCAATCTTTGATGCTGGATAGGGTTGCCCTACCTTAAACAGTGAGTAATTTGGCTCACAACAACTACATGAAGAGCAGATGACAGCTATAGCACAAAGGGATATTGACCAACTCCATCTTATGCAACAGTTTTAGGTCAGGAGTACCTGTTTATCCTCAAGTGTGCATTATTCATCTCACAATTAGACTACCTCAGTATGCTCTATAAGTGAGGCCTAGATAACATTCAAAAGCTTCAACTGATCCAGAGAGCAGAAGCATGGTAGTTACTGATATACATCAGCACACACATGTACTTCACAAACTGCAGTATTTACCATTGTACTTCAAGGTGTCAGTTCTTTCTTATAAAGCCCTTCATGGCAGAGGGCCAGGTTACATTCACAACCTTCTATCCCTGATCATTCCTGTAAGATCTGACAAGACAAACATTCTCTTGGTCTCATTATTTGGCAACATCAGCTAGTTGAACCCAGGAGATAAGCCTTTTCTGTGGCTTCCCTTGCCCTTAATACGAGTATCTCCCCAACCGAAATTTGGTTGGACCTGCTCCTATCTTCCTTTTGAAAAGTATTAAAGTGCTTTTTTTTCCTTACTGGCGTTGCATCCAGGAGTGGTATGATCTTAGGTGATTTTTTTCAGACCATTTTATGTGTCAGCATTCCAGTGATGTGTTTCTGTTTGGGATTATGTTAACTATTTGTTTTATTGTATTGTTTTTATTGAGTTGAGTTGTTTATTAATTATGAATGGCACCCTGAACCATGTGTCAAGTATACAATTATATGCCTTGATTAAATAAATAATAAATATTTCAAATGTATCAGGGTGGCAGAGACATCTCTTACCTTGCAGCCACAACCTAGATGGTAACGATGGTTTAGTCCTTTGCGCTGAGACAAGGTCAATCGATCCCACTTTTCATTCAGATTACACAGTCCGGTATAAACCTTTCCATCATAAACTCGACCTACAAAACATAGGCACAAGTTGTCCATTCCAGCGTCATTCATTTGAGAGCTCAAGATAATTTATTAAAGACTGTCCTTTTCTAATGCAAAATTTCCCAACATTTCCAATTATAGTAAGTTTAGAAAGAGCAATTACATAATTTGTCATAAGGAGTATTTTATTGATACAATTCTAATAAAAGTCAATTAATCAGATACATTCATTAAAAACAAAGATATCATCAGCATCAGAGAAAAATAATACTTATGTTGTTAAAAAAAAAGCCCAGGGAAAGAAGATATTTTAACCTGTAATTAAAAGGAGGTTAAAATATGCTGCCCCATTTATTTGGAATGCACTACCAGCTGAGTTGAAAGTCCTAATATTTTCTGGGTTTTTAAAAAGCCTTAAACACAAACCCTTTAAAACAGGTTCTTAATGATATACATTAATTATTTTTAGGATTTCTAGCTTAAAAGTTGACCATGTTAGTGAAAAACAGATTAATGTACGCATGACAATAGACCTCAATATAGTGACTGGAATAAATACTTGTAAATTGTACCCACTAATGCTAGACTTCAGCCTCTAAAAATAGCTGAAACTGATATAGCCTGTAAGCTTGCCATAGTGGAAAATTTGTTATGTTTTACCTGTAATCATATACTGATACTTGTTGACCTCCAACTTGACTCCACAAAGACTTTCAGAGGCCTCAGTGTAGATGTATTGAACATGTGGCATCTTGTCAAAACCTCTGTACATCTACAAAAAAACAGCAAACACACGAGAATGAAATGCTGTGCAACCAAAACAAACAAACTCCCAAACCCATCACTTTTTCAATTATCCAGCTACTTTCTCATCTGCCTTTATATTATGAAGAATGTATATCATTGATGATTCCAGAATCCTGGCCTACAGTTTCCAATATCTCAAGAAGCAGAGCTAAGATAAATGGTTTAGAATTGTAGAGTATACAAATCTTGACTCCATTCAACAACTGTCTGTCACATCTAGCTTTCTGTTGTACTGGAAAAAATGGTAAAGTCTTCAAAAAACAAACAAACCCCCATACCTTGTTTCTTCAAAGGATATAGAATAGCAGACAACTTTTATTAGCCTTGAGCAGAATCTTGTAGAACTTGTTCCATTCTCAGATCTATTTAAAGAACGGGTTTTCACAGGTTCATATTTTTGTTAGAGTAGTCAAGGTGATATTGCTACTCATTGGATCTGTCATTATAGGGTAAAAGTCTACTCAAGGGTAATGGGGAATGTCAACACTGGTTTGTAATGGCCTACAGAACCATCTCTGCTTGCTCACAGCCTTTATACTAAGATGGAAAGATGATAAACAGAATTACTGTTAATAGGAGACAAGCAAGTGGCTATTTTGCTCAGTCACTAAATTACTTTGTGTAATATGTTTCAGGTTTCTACAGTCACTGCCAAAGTCTTTTTTTTTATCCTCATTCTTCTAAAGACATTAAAATAGTCTTATGACTGAGATATAACAGCCAAGAAAAATAAACCAGAGCAGATTTTTAACATTACATAAGAGGTCAGTTAACAAAAGAATGTCCAGAGCAACAGGTTCAAGTGAAGTCTGTTTATTATGCGGAGAGTACAGAAAAGAGCCAACGTGAAGGAGAAGGAGGAAAGTTTTTTTTCTTCAAAATGAGCAAGTCAAATCTAACCAGGCTTCAAAGGTCCTATTATTTCTAAACTACACAAGGAGTTTCATGTAGGTTTCTATCAGACTTGTTGGAAAACAAAAACAAAAAACAAATGGGACACTTGTTAACTCATTCTGACAAAACAATTAAAGAGTTTCGTAGCTTATTTTCTACACAATTTTAGATTCTTTTGTTTGTTATATTGATCAATGCTACAAAAGTCTAAGACAGGTTAAATAATACTATTTCCTCAACATTTATTCTATAAAATCTAATGGTAGGAGGCAGGTTGCATGAAGAAACACTATGCATGAAATAGCTGTCATTTTAATGTTCCTATCCTCAGTAAATGTTGTACTTGCTCCACTAGAAGCTGGTTACTTGCATCAAATGCATAAAGTCAAGCAATAAATTAAGAAAAGATCCCTTGCATTAAACTACAGAAAAGAATATTTGTACCTCAGATTTGAATTGTGGGGTCCTTGGTACTCTCTAACCTTGGTTGTTTTCTTGTAGATTTTTTCATTACCTAACTAGATAACATCATCAGTGCTAGTAGAGGAATGTCTGCAAGAAAACAACCAAACACCAAGAACCCCACCGACTAATATATCTTTTCTTCTGTGCAAAATCTTCCTGCTTTCAGGATGTTGCCTATAACTAATTGGTGAAATTTTCTCAACCTACCAAACCTTTTCCCCTCTCTTTTAATATCACTACTATACTTACCCAATCTGTTGAGTATATGAGTATTAGGAAAACTTTGTTTTGTTTTATTAATTATTTTTTCTTCTAACTCCTAGTGGGAAACCTAAAATGCCTTTTAATATAATTTCTATAATGACTGCAGGGTACATTTAGTTATTAGTTCATTCTATAGACTTAGATGGAGACAGATGAGATTTTGACTGTCCTATCAAGGGTTGAATTTGTGAAGAATATTTCCCTTCAAATGATTAAAAAAAGAAATTAAGCTTCATTTAAATTATTGTATAGAAGGAAGGGGTAAATACATCATATGTATATACACACCTGGTCCATCTGGCAGAGCAGGGTTAGTTAACAATGCTAAATAACAAGAAACTTTAATCTAGCCCCATTTCACCAAAGTCATGATGTTACTTCTCACCTAAGCCAATGTTTTTCCATTGGAATATAATGCAAACAGAAGGAGTTGGAGCAAAAGATCAAACTCCCATACTCTCCTAATATTCCTTTCTATACTCAAATGTTTACGGCAAAAATGTTTGTCTATTTTCATCTAATTTCTGTTATGGAATATGGAATTAGGTGATTACAGTTAAGATTTTGTGCCAAAATCAGTAATTTGTAATCATAAAATTATTGTCTGCTTTTTACTTTTAGGGAGAGATGGATTCCTCCTACTTCTAAGGCTATGGTAGAAAAGACTTATTTTGCTAAACTGTTAATGAGTACAAATTATAAACAATTGTTTCTATACGCCGGAAAAATTAAACATTTGTCAGGTTGGAAGGAATCACTTCACACACATAGCTAGGTATTCCTATGTATATGTAAATTAGCACAACACTGCATAGAGAAAAAATGATAGCTTAGATGTGGGAAATCACCTTTGCCTATTCACAAAATTATCCAAGTCATTCATTATTTGGGATAAGTATGAGCTCAGGGGATTGAATGACTTACCTGATGATCTCTGAAAATGTTTTGTTGTTTTAACTAAATATGATTGGCATCTGTTCACTCACCTTCATTTGTTTGACAGTGTATCGCATTGTCCCAAATGGCCCATCTTTCATAAGTTTCTTGCCAACTACCTTGGCCCGGATAACTACAATAAAAGAAGATAGGTCAAGTGAATAGCATCTTCTTTATCCTTAGTAATAGCTCATTTTCAAATAGCATAAATGAAAGAGAATAGTAGGCTAGACTTTTAAAATTTCAATTTGCTGAATGCAGTGTGGAAATACTGCTTGATTTATCCTTGAAACGTTACTACTGCTAATAATAATAGCATAACTAACCATAATTATTATAATAAAATAATTAGAAGTTAAACTGCTCTGGGTACTGAAACAGACAAGAATTTTCCACACAACAACCCAGGCATAATAATTGTTCATAAGACAGACAAAACAAGTCTGGGTAATGGACACGAGACAGCAAAATAGAAGACAATGAACTGGAGAAAATAATCACAAAATATAAAGACCTGAAAAATAGTTGTGACTTGTGGCAAAATAAAAGCAAAAGAGGACCAATATTAATAGGAGCTTTGGGTGTAATCACAAAACATCTGGAGCACCACTTGAACACCATCAACATTGCCGAAATCACCATTAGTCAATTGCAAAAGGCAGCTTTATTGGAACAGCTTACATCCTGTCACAATATATTTAATGTTATTAAACAATAACATCTGCCTATCCCCAGTCCTTGGGAAAAATAGATGGTATCAGTATGTTTCCTTAGTACTTTCTTTCAACATGTCATATTTGCCATACTTGCCTTTTCAGCTCAGCTAGTACAGTAAGTGGCAAATGTAGCTCTTTAGTGGAATAGAAAATTATATGTTGCTGAAGACAAGAGAGAATCATTATACAAAGCCTTGAGACTGACCATCAGGCCCAAAACCAAGAATAACATGTGGGTGATTCTTCTACGCTGAGTTCTTAGCCTATAGGAAAAATCTTGCCAGACTGAGCACTCTACTATTTGCACCTATAATATTTTGGGGGAGCTATTAGAGAGGGGAAGTCTTCACCCTCTTCCTCTCACACATCTGGGCTGAGGTATCTCTTACTCCTCTGAAATCCATCTCCTTACTACATTCCATCACACTAACAGTCCAGAGGTGGTATTCAGCAGGTTCTGACCAGTTCTGGAGAACCAGTAGTGGAAATTTTGAGTAGTTCAGAGAATCGGCAAATACCATCTCTGACTGGAGATTTTACAGTATCCTTCCCCTGCCACATCCACTAAGCCATGCCCACAGAAGCAGTAGTAAAAAAATTTGAATCCCGCCACTGTAACAGTCTCTAAGTAGTAGATAGCAATTTGATTTAAGATTTGAGCTAGTCAATCTCTCCCAGCCCAACCTACCTCACAAGACTGTTATGGAGCATTATGGAGTAATACAAATTAAATGTAGTACAAAATAAATGCAGGATAAAAATCTAAATTAATACTTTATTAACTTGTCAGGTACATATCGAGTCAGAACATTTGAGAGGTTATAATTAATTTATGTAAGAAAAGTCAAGTCTGTGGAGGCTTATACATCCTTAAACTCTTTAAACTAATAACAGTTAAAACAAACTTGAACAATTTGGAGGAGTTTGCTGTAACTTTAATGTTTTAATCATTTCTCTTTCCCTGCCATTACTGTTTCATCAAATACTGAGTAAATAGCAATGATCTAGATTTTAATTGTACAAAAATATTTATCCAAGAAAAATATCTTGATAAATTTCACTTTGACTCAGAAGCAGGCATGTGACATTTTCCTTCAACAAAAAAAGGAAACCAATGAAACTCATTTACTTTACTCCATGGCTCATTATGTGAGCATATTTTCCAATGTTGAAGATGGGCTGAAAGAAATATATGCAGCCTGAAAGAATAGGGATGCATCCAATGTATGTGATAATTCATAACTTTGACAGCTTTTCTGCTTTATCCTTTTCAGAATATTTTTTAAAATGTGTCTCACTTCTAACCTTATTATTTCTAATCTAAGTATTAGTTTGCAACTGTGCCAAATGAATCAAATGAGGCTATTACAAATACTCTTATAGCCAAGGAGTTGGAGCTGCTAGAATTATTGTTGGAATTGAATATTTCTTATTTCAAAGTTCTTTTTTTTCTTTTAAATATTGGATATATTAGCACAATCTGCTTTGCTAAGCCATATCTGCTACTAGGAAAAAATATTCTAAATGAAGCAGAATCCTGTGGAAAGAAGTGTATGTAACTGGATATTCCTATTATCAATGTGTTATGCAAGTAATGTGATCACAACTATTAGACAGAATCTATAAGCATCCATGCATTCAGTGATAATTTGAAGAGGACCTACAAACATAGTTGGACATAGATACATACATACATACACAAGAAGGAGCCATCATTATCCACATTTCTCTTAATGATGGCTTATGTCTGCTAAATATAAATACCAAATAAGTTATTGGGGTGCATGTTCAGCAGGTACAGGGCAAGGTTATGAAATGAGTTACGGAATATCTGAAGAAGTGTAAGTAAAAACTATAAAGATTCAGTTCTTCAACATATGTGCATAATATGATCCACCAGGCCAACATAACTAACCAGCTGCGCATGGCGGCCCATAAGGGACACAACATTCATTTTAAAACCGATATATAATCTGCTGTAAAAAGCCTACTGCTTGAGATTTTTTCTATCCAGTGCTATGATTTCTGTACTTATATTATCCGGAATTACTTTAAATAGAAATATTTCTAAAAGTTATTTCATCATCACATATGTTTTCCAGAAAAAAAGTACCTTGAACATTCTCTTTATCTCTTCAAATTTTTTTCCGGTGTCTTATTACAGTCTTACTATTACTGATGGGAAATTTCATCCCACACAAGTGGACACCAAAATAGCAGCATGTTTTTAAACCACAGTCACTTTGAAGTGGTGCCCATCAAAACATACTGTGAAGAATGTTTCTGAATACTTTGGGGTTTAGGGTCAAATTATTTTGTGGGATGAGAGCAGCTGCTAAGGTCTCACAGATGATTTGTAATTGTTTATGCAATATTAATTTGGATAAGCATATAAAATTCTAGTAATATAAGCAGGCCAGTTAACTTATAATATTAAACCAATCCCACAGACCAATTGAATTGTCATGCAATTATATAGATGCAGTTATTTTAATTTAAAAAATAACATTTTCCATATGCTTGTACATATGCTATATTAAAAAAGCCTTTTTGCTGGGAATTACTTGAAAACATTAGTGTTTTGCTTGAACCAGCTGTCTTGAAAGCTATAAAACACAGATAAAGAGATTAAAGCCATTATATCTTTATAATGCAACTTGCAAGTTTAGTGAACATAGAAATATGAAAAATTCTAAATGATGCTCTAGAAAATTACATCTGAGATTTTACCATGCTTTTGCATAAACAACCAACATGTCACCAGTTCCCCTTTATAAATAATGTCTGCCTGTCTGTCTGTCTGCCTGCCTGCCTGCCTGCCTGCCTGGAATTTAATAATCCAGTTCTAAATAACCATTAAGAACTTTTGGTGGTCCAAGAAAAAGAAAAACAGAAAATATCATCCATTGCTGCCATCTTGGGACCTACTTAAGTGCATGCTACTACTTAAGGAAAAGAATGCAAGAAGAATCAATCCCAGCTGCAACCATAGAAGAAGCCTCCATAACAGTAAATTACCAGAAGGTGTATGATCTTAACTTTCTATAAGCATAAATTCAACAATCTATCTTCAAAAGGTTCCATACATAAGAAAAGCTCTACTAGCTCAGTAACTGTCTGTATTTTCTTGTTCCTCTTTCACAACTTTTCCTGGGTATGCATTGGCACAAGACCTATTGAATTTCATAGAAGATCTGTGCTGGATGTAGACTTCTATTAAAGCTAATTGGAAAAGACAAATTCTCCTTTTCAATAATCCCTGAAGCTATAGCACAGGCTATAGAATAGAAAAAATGCTATAGAATAGGAAAAATGCAGCTGTGTGATGCTTTGAAGAGACAAATCTTAAGATGATTCATCATCATAGATTTATTCAAGTTATATCCTGCTCTTTTTTCCTGGGGGCTCTCAAGGAAGCCATCCAAACTTAAGCCTAGAAAAATACCAAGTAAGGACTGAGATAAGGTTTGAATAGAGGAGAAAGAAAAAAATTAAGGCATAGTTGTTTGATCAGAATAAAGCTACTACTAGTACTATTAGTACATATTGTTATTATTTATTATTATTATTATTGCTATTTCTGTATTATAATCTTTCCGTATATTTGATTTTTAGTATTTTTAAGTTTTTCAGATTGGCTTGAGTTGGAATTATGTTGAAACTAATTCCACATTCTCAATAGAAAACAGGAGAATATAAAGTGGTCCATATAATTCATTTCTTCTAGAGGCCTTTGAATCTGCAAGCTTGACCATCTTCTTAACAACTTTCTTCAGGATAGGAAGGCTTGGAGACATGTTGGAAATTATCTAATACCACTGGATCCAGCAATAAATTATTGAAGAAATTCCTTTAGAGGAGATGGAACTACACTCTTGTTCAAGGAGGAATTGACCACCATTTGGACACAATCACACATAACACATAATGACCTGAAATGACCAACCAGAAGAGATGTGGACCTAACGAATAGGTGACTGTGTTCAAAATACAAGCCTTTTGGTATATCTTGAGAATCAATACATTCAAACTCTTACATACACTGAATTACATGCATAGAATAACAGAGTTGGAAGGAACCTCAGAGGTTTTCTAGTCCACCCCCTTCTTCAAACAGGAAACCCTATACCATTTCAGACAAATGGCTCCACAATGCCTCCAGTGATGGAGCAACCACAACTTCTGAAGGCAAACTGTTCCACTGGTTAATTTTTCTCACTGTTAGGAAATACCTCCTTAGTTTTAATTTGCTTCTATCCTTGTTTAGTTTCTATCCCTTGTTTCTTGTCTTGCCTTCTGATGCTTTAGAAAATAGGTTGACCCCTCTTCTTTGTGGCAGCTCCTCAAACAATGGAACATTGCTATCTTGTCTCCCATGGTTCTTCTTTTCTCTAGACATATCCAATTCCTGCAGCTGTTCCTCATACATTTTAGTCTCCTGGCATTTAATCATCTTTATTGCTCTTCTCTGCACTCTATCTAGAGTCTCAACAGGGTCTTTTTTATATCGTGGTGAACAAAACTGAATGCAATATTCCAAATGTGGTCTTACTATGGCTTTTTAAAGCAACAGTAATACTTCACATGATCTTGATTCTACATCTCTGTTAATGCAGCCCAGGATTGTATTGGTCTTTTCAGCTGCTACAGCGCACTGCTGGATTATATTTAAGTGATTGTCCACTAGGATTCCAAGATCCTGTTAATGAGCCAAGTTTCATCTCACTTGTACCTGTACATTTGGTTTTTCTTGCCTAAGTTTATGTAAGTATATGTATGTATACTTATGCACACACATACACACACACATACATACATACCCCACCAGGCTATATCTAAAGCAACTGAACAGGACTTGTAAAGCTAGGTTCCAACGCAGAATGAATCCAAGCAGTTTTAACGGATGCTTCAAATAATCCTCACAGCAACTCTTCAAGTGTTGTTCTGAATCAACCTTCCTAAGAGGACTAGATCACCTGAAACAGAGCAGCCAGATGGTATCCACAAGTGCAGTGAGAATAGCTATATTTCGTGCTCTTAAGGTTAGACTCTCAATAATTTGTATCAAGTCTATGGTTGCAAAGGTAGCTATGAACTTCAAGACTGTACTATAAGTCTAGGAAACTTTCCTGCTAATCTGGCCATAGTATCAAGAAATTCAGGCAGAGTAATAGCTATGCAACAGGAAGACCAGTACAGTAGCAGCAATTCCATCTGTTCCTTAGAGCTCAACTTCACAAATAGACTCCTGCGTTCAGTTATTTCTGAAGCAGCATCTCTGAAAGACACAGGAATCTTCTGAATAATAATAGCCACTCTCCCTGCCTTACTGGTATCTTACTTAAAACATAAGTGAGCACATTTCCAAGACTGAAACCTCCCCCAAGTTTATCCAAGTCTTAAGTGATATACTGTATATCAGCTTGGGGCCCTTTCACCCACAGTAAAATCCTGTATGAGGAACACTTGTTCCAGACCATCCAAGCCAAGCCAATCACAAGCTAACCAATTAGATATCAGAGATTTGGTCCACTTCTGCTCATCTATTAGTCAATGTTCAATTAAACTAGCTGCACCTGCCCATACATACAACCCATATAGTGACACAGACATATACACTATTCCTAAAAACAGACCTTATCCACTCAGCTGTCTCTAATTCCAAAAGGACATTAAATGCAATCCTCTTAAGTCACAGACTTAAAGCTGCTTCCCTCTCACTCCCAGCTTATTCTGATGCTGTTAATGTAAAGAACATAAAAGGCAGTGCCTCCTATCAGAGCAAGCAGCTTACAATCCACTTCCTTGCAATGTGAATGGCACAATATGAGAGCAAAAAGGGTGCCAAGGTATCATTTTCATGAAAATAGGAGTTGGTGCACTGTGTTGACAATATTTTACTGCCTTGCTGAAGAATGGAACGTATACTGATCATTTCCCATAAATCAGAGCTAATAAATCAGACTAGATTTTTAAATGTTTCATCATTTGGGAGAAAAGACAAAATTGTTCGTGCCCATTAATATCATATATGGCCTGAGCTTCAAAGCAACTGGCAAACCAGGTAAAGACTGGATAGCATAATCGTGTTGCAGAAACTTAGCTAAGTATTGTGATTTTTTTCATTTAAAATTTACACTTTAATTAAAATGTAATAAATATAAAAGTTTTATTCTGACCAATTAGCATTTAAAATATTAGGTGCTATTTTGAAAAAAACCCAGCTAAATTCCATGTCACATTTGCTCTAATAAATTTACAATTGTTACAATTGTTTTGTAAGATGATTATTGTATATCTACTCCCTATTAGCTGAAATTCTCCCAAATAGGTAAAACTAATTAATCAACCATCACTGCAGCAGTACTTTAAAGCATCCAAGAATTTCTATTACATTTTACAAAACTAGGCCATCTTCTTAAATTTTTGAGTATGATCTTTTCCAAGACAGAGACAGAGCTCCATGCTTTGGCTAAGGGCAGTACTTCATGGGCATGTCAAAGATCCATCTCTCCTTTCTCAAAAACTTCATCCCACTGGGATGAGTGCCAGCATTTTAGCAAAGAGGCTAAGACTTTAGTGATCACATGGTTTGCACACATTTTTGCACGTAGAAGCTCTAGAGGTGTTTGGAAACTTATGTTGACTTCGTGGGAACTGAGTGGGCCTCACAAATTCTTTCCTGCATATTAGAAAACCCGACCAAGTTGATTGATTAAGCAGCTGTCCAAGCCAAAAAGTAAGTGTGTGTATCAACACAGAGAAAGTATATATTGTTACTGATGCCACCCTTTTCATATTTTCTTTGATTAAGCCAGTATTTTAACATGCTTATTATCGACTGAAATTATTTTTCACATCTCTCTCGACTTTTCTCTTGAGTGTAAATTCAGAATACCAGGGAGACATGAATTTCAAACCTGTAGAAACAGAATGCATAACTTAAAAAAAAAAAACTAGAAAAGTTTGGAACAGTTTTGTTCCAAACAGTCATTTTATCAACGATCTAAAAAACAACAGGTGTAGTTCAGCTGTACTCAGCCTACCTAATCTCTTAAAAATTAAATGAAGCATTTTAAATATTGCACATTTTTAAAGATCATAAAATGAAGAAATTACTAATCGACTGCATTTTTATTTCATAAAAATAAAGATTGCTTAATTTGAATTGCTCAGTGCAGCAGGATGCACAGATATCTCAGAAATGAAGAGAATAAATCATTTTTAATCTCTGCAGCAATGGTTCACATCTGTATATTCATGTTCAGTTCAAATGTATGCAAAACAACTTGGATAACTGAGGCAGCAGCAAATTTTGCTTATTTATGAATCTGCAGAAGTTTTTCTGACTATAATGTCCAGTATTGCTATTAGACCACAAGCACAAGTATCTTCGCATGCATTTAGAAAGTCTCCTTCAGCCAACAAATACAGACAAAACAAATTATCCAGTAGGGTTCCTATGCCAATAATAATCTCATGACATGATTCTTTTTCAGACAGAGGCCCTATACATTTATCAATTCTGTATGAAACTAGATTTTCATATTTGAAACTTATACTGGTTCAGATACTGATATTCTAACTACTAGTGATGCAGTGGTTAGATTGCAGATTGCAGGCTAACTCTGCCCACAGCCTGGAGTTTGATCCTGACATGGTTCGAGGATGATTCAATCTTCCATTCTTTCAAGGTTGGTAAAATGAGGACCCAGATAGGTGGAGGCAATATGCTGACTCTATAAACCTCCCAGAGCCTGCTGTAAAGCACTGTGAGGTGGTGTATACATACAGTAAGTCTAAATGCTATTGCCATTGTGCTAGTTTAACCACCGTTTACTAAATAAACCCAAATAGATCCATTTGTGCTAAGCTATATATTATAACTTGATCCTTTTCGCTATCTTTTTTAACGTGTATAGAAAGCTTTTCGATAGGTTATCTAACAGTCTGGGATATACTAGTATCATTGATATGCTTATGCAACCTTGCATAAGGTTAGATTGCATTATACAATCATTTAGTCCTGATTGAATGATAAGTTATGACTTAGTGCTTGGATAGAAAGGACAGATTGCAGTCACCTGGACATTCCAAATGATGAAGTGGCAGTGACAAATTGAAGCAAGTTCAGAGGAGAATTCTTAAGAGGACAGTCTTGAAACCAAGTCCATAGGGAAAGGTTAAAGAGTGCAATGGTTAAAAGGGTGCATTTACTGAAGAGTTACACATAAAAGAGGGATTTGGATGTATTCTCTACTATTCTAGAGGGCCAGACCATAACCAGCATGTTAAAGTTATATGGTTGTAGATTCAGTCAAGCTATCAGTGAAAAAAATGCCACAAGAACTGGAGGTCTTCAAAAAAAAAAAAGGCTGAATGATCATCTGTCTAGTGGATCCTGTATTGAGGAGATGGATTCGGCCTGAGATGTGGTTGCAGGTCATCCTGATCTACCCAATACAAAGAAGAAAGATCGGCCCAGTCTACCCAGTGCGAAGAGAAAAGAGCAGGCCAATGTAATTTTGGCCTGGTCTACCCAAGGCAAAGTGGAAACATGCCAGCAGTTTGGGAAATAGCATCAAGCTGGCCACACCCAGTCAGCCACACCCACCTGCCCCCCCGAGGTCAATCATAGCCCTGATGCGGCCTTGGTTTGACACCCCTGGACTAGATGACTTCTAAGGTATCTTCCAAACCTACCATTACCTGCATCAAATGCACAGGGCTAAATTTTCTGACAGTAGCCAGATGACATAAAGAATGTCATAAATCCTTCATTTCATGATTCAACATTCCTCAACAAAGACAATCTTGCAAAGCAATGTGCTGGAACATTGCCAGCGCTTAATTCTCAAGCAAGAAGCATAGGACTTAAATCTGTTTGGACATTTTTAACATGATCTAAAAGCTCTTCCCACTTGCTTTGAATGAATGTGAGCTGTAAGTAATGAAGAGGGAAAGATCTTTCCACACAGAATCACACACTACTTTATTATGTCAGAATGTATTAGAAAACTAGAGTTGAAATAGTCCTTGGAGCCAATGTTATTCCCGAAGCAAAATAGATCTTGCCTTGTAATCTAGCTGGATGAGATATTTTAAGCATAAAAAAGTACAATTAAAACAAGGATAAGCCTTTCATCCTCCAGTCTTACTATTTGAATGAGCAAATGTACAAAAGGAGAAAGGAAAGGAAAAAAAGCCATACTGAATCTAAGTGCCTCAATTAATATATGCATTCAGAAAGGACAGATATTTTTGAGGTACACAATGACTTGGAAACCATACATAATATCTTCAAAGAGTTTTTTTTTTAAGTTCTTTTGGGACAACTTGACCTACAACAATGGCAGATGATAATACATCTATTAATAATGTTCTATGCTGCCCCAGATGTTTCAGAGATTTTCTTTTCAAAATAAAATTGATAAGAATGCAATTTGGGGACTAGGAGTTCTGGTCAGTTAGTATTTTTATCTCAGTAGAAAAAGAGAGAAAATACAATTGAAAATAATTATAAAGCACAATCACAAAATTAATGAACTTTAAGGATAACAAGATGATTCATTTCTCATTTATAGACATGAACAGACAGGTATTTCAAGAATACAACAGAGGAAGGAAAATAGCTGTGTGATTGTGTTTTTAACTAATCATTCAAATCGAGACATATTCACACATGCAACCTGCTACGGCAACAAATATTGTGCTTCAAATAATCTATAAAAGATCTTAATTACTTCGGAATAGTTCAAGAAGCACCGAGTTCACAAATATTTTAAAAGTATAATAGAATATTAGAGAATAAAGTGTGCATCATTATTAAGGAACAATTATGTCGTTAAAGTGTATTTATAGATGCAGGCAGTCTATTCTGCATGGCATACCAAATTCCAAAATACAGGTAGTCCTCGACTTATGATCACAATTGTTGCTAAGCAAGGCAGTTGCTAAGTGAGTTTTGCTCCATTTCACCTTTCTGGCCACAGTTGTTAAGTGATTCACTGCAGTTAAGTTAGTAACATGGTTGTTAAGTGAACCTGGCTTCCCTGTTGACTTTGCTTGTCAAATGGTAGCAAAAGGTAATCACATAACCATGGGACATTGCACTCCTCATAAATATGAATCAGTTGCCAAGTTTCTGAAGTTTGATCACATAACCCTAAAGATGTTGCAACAGTCATAAGTATGAAAAACGATCATAAGTTTTTCCTCCTTTCCTTCCTCCTTCTCTCTTCCTTCCCCCCTACTTCCTTCTTTCAATAATTCAACAATTTCATGCTGAATTCTATCATTGAGGAATATAGCATTCTATGTTGTCTTGAGGAGTAACAAAGTAAATTTCGGTACATTTGGCTTGCTGGTTGGGGTCTGGAGTTAAATGTCCAATGTAATGATGGATTTTCCCTTGAATAATCACAGAAGGAATCCTTTCCTCATTGGAAGGATTTCTTTGGCACCAAAGGATATCTTCTAGAAGAGGAAACTATATTGTCTGATGTTCTTCCTGAACCGATTTGTGATTGGATCATAATTGCTAGATGAATTCAGGCATTCATTAGGTAGATTGCCTATCCCAAACTTTCCCTTCACATAGCAGAAATCGGTGGTTTCTTCAGAGAATAGGAATGGAGAATAACGTGGGTAAACTTTGGCAGGGCACCAATATCAGCTGAAATAATACATCATGCAAGTTGTGAAGTTTGCTATTGAGTGCTGAGGAACTGTCAAAGTAATTAGTGTTTGCCACATTTTGATCTTTCCTTTCCTCCATCTTTTCTTGTCTCCACATTCTGCATTGTGTATTTCTGGAGACATGTAGTCCTTTCATGCTCCATTTCTTAATCTCTCCTCCTTACCACTTCATAATGTTTGTTGTAATCTCATGACGATGATATCCCTCTTCTTTTTCTACATGGTATAATTATGGTGACAATATTTTATTTTATTTTTACTACATTGCTGTACTTTGCCATTCTCTGCTCAGAATAGTTTAGAATCCCTGCTGGCTTCATAGAACATAGAATAGTAGAGTTGGAAGGGACCTTGGAGGTCTTCTAGTCCAACCCGCTGCTTGAGCAGGAAACTACCATTTCCAATAAATGATTGTCCAGTCTTTTTTGAAAACCTCTAGTGATGGAGCACCCACAACTTCTGAAGACAAATTGTTCCATTGGTTAATTGCTCTCATCGTTCTTATTTGCTTCTGCCCTTGGTGTTTCCACCCACTGTTTCTCATGTTGCCTTTTGGTGCTTTGGAAAATAGTTTTGATTCCCTCATCTTCGTAGGACCCCCTCCAATATTGGAACACTGCTATCATGTCTTCCCTGGTCTTTCTTTTTATTAGACTAGACATATCCAATTCCTGTAACCACAACTTCTAAATAGTTTAACTAATTTCTAAAGACAGTCTAAAAATAGGATCATGTGACCTACTGAGGGCTAGGGCAGGACTGAGCTACCTGTTCTGTGGTAGCTGGAGGAGGGCCAGTCTACACTCAGTTTCCAAGTAGGAAACAGTTTAAAAATGAAACAGGATGGACAAGGACTAAGGTATAGTGACTAATGTATTTGACTACAGAAGAGAGATCCAATTTCTACTCTAGCTGCAATCATAGCAGCTCACTTGGTGGTTTTCCACAAAATCTACTTCACAAGGTTGTTGTGAAGAAATATAGGAGGATGCAACACTATGTATGTCTTGAGTTGAGAGAGAGAGAGAGAGAGAGAGAGAGAGAGAGAATCTATCTAGATAGATAGTTATAGAGAGACAGACATATAGATTATAGATAGATAAAAGAGAGACAGACAGACAGATGGCAGACAGCTCTTTCTTCATAAAACTTAAAAGTTGTTGCTTTTTAAAGAGCCACATTAGACAATTCCTTGTTGCTGGTGGGGGAAGGGTTATAAGACTGGCAGGTAAACTGTAAGAATGTTCAGAATGAGCATCATGTGACCCCAGCAGCAGACCAACCACAGCCCAGCTTGAAACAGCCACAACTTTCCCAAATTTCATTCCCTTGGGAGTCATGAGTGCAGTATTTTGAATACATACTTAGCCATTTGAGGTATTTTGATTAAAAAAAAATTGTCCTATGCCAATTGATGGTAAAAACAAGAGTTGTAATAATACACCGCTCAAAAAAAAAGGGAACACAAAAATAAGGTATCCTAGATCTGAATGAATGAAATATTCTTATTAAATACTTTGTTCATTACATAGTTGAATGTGCTGACAACAAAATCACACAAAAATTATCAATGGAAATCAAATTTAGCAACCCATGGAGGTCTGGATTTGGAGTTACACTCAAAATTAAAGTGGAAAAAAACACTACAGGCTGATCCAACTTTGATGTAATGTCGTTAAAACAAGTCAAAATGAGTCTCATTAATGTGTGTGGCCTCCACGTGCCTGCATGACCTCCCTACAACACCTGGGCATGCTCCTGATGAGGTGGCAGATGATCTCTTGAGGGATCTCCTCCCACACCCGGACTAATGCATGCCCCAACTCCTGGACAGTCTGTGGTGCAACGTGGCATTGGTGGATGGAGCAAGACATGATGTCCCAGATGTGCTCAATTGGATTCAGGTCTGGGGAATGGGCGGGCCAGTCCATAGCATCAATGCCTTCGTCTTGCAGGAACTGCTGACACACTCCAGCCTCATGAGGTCTACCATTGTCGTGCATTAGGAGGAACCCAGGGCCAACTGCACCAGCATATGGTCTCACAAGGGGTCTGAGGATCTCATCTCAGTACCTAATGGTACTACTAATGGTAGTCAGGCTACCTCTGGCAAGCACATGGAGGGCTCTGCGGCCCCCTAAAGAAATGCCACCCCACACCATTACTGACCCATTGCCAAACCGGTCATGCTGGAGGATGTTGCAGGCAGCAGAACATTCTTCATGGCGTCTCCAAACCCTGCCACGTCTGTCACATGTGCTCAGTGTGAACCTGCTTTCATCTGTGAAGAGCACAGTGCGTCAGTGGTGAATTTGCCAATCTTGGTGTTCTCTGGCAAATGCCAAACGTCCTGCACAGTATTGGGCTGTAAGCACAACCCCCACCTGTGGACGTCGGGCCCTCATACCACCCTCATGGAGTCTGTTCCTGACCATTTGAGCAGTCACATGCACATTTGTGACCCACTGGAGTTCATTTTGCAGGGCTCTGGCAGTGCTCCTCGTGTCCCTCCTTGCACAAAGGCGGAGGTAGCGGTCCTGATGCTGGGTTGTTGCCCTCCTACGGCCTCCTCCACGTCTCCTGATGTACTGGCCTGTCTCCTGGTAGCGCCTCCATGCTCTGGACACTATGCTGACAGACACAGCAAACTTTCTTGCCACAGCTCGCATTGATGTGCCATTCTGGATGAGCTGCACTACCTGAGCCACTTGTGTGGGTTGTAGACTCCATCTCATGCTACCACTAGAGTGAAAGCACTGCCAGCATTCAAAAAGTGACCAAACCATCAGCCAGAAAGCATAGGAACTGAGAAGTGGTCTGTGGTCACCACCTGCAGAACCACTCCTTTATTGGGGATGTCTTGCTAACTGCCTCTGCTTTCCACCTGTTGTATATTCCATTTGCACAACAGCATGTAAAATTGATTGTCAATCAGTGTTGCTACCTAAGTGGACAGTTTGATTTTACAGAAGTGTGATTGACTTGGAGTTACATTGTGTTGTTTAAGTGTTCCCTTTATTTTTTGAGCAGTGTATATAGACGGACAAGGAAAAAAAACTCATTTCTCTTCCCAGTTATATCTACCATAAAATAGTAAATAGAAACAGGAGAGTTTCAGGAGAATTTACTTCTGATAGCACGTAGATCACTTATTCACCTATAAAGAATACATTTATGTCCAAAGTATATATGCATAAGGAAAGTAAATATATTTAACTTTGTTTGTCAAGTTGAGTCTCCTACACCTAAATCCCTCTCTAAATTTACTGTTTCCTGATTCTAATATAGAAGGAAAGAAACAGATTGTATACTGCAGCAGATATTAAACTCAAATATTTTACTATAAAAGATATAAAACATGTCAAAAATTTAAAAAGTAATTTAGAGGATTTTTCCAGTTGTTACATAATTGTGTTAGCTAGTTTTCTGCTTATTAACATCCAGAATTAAAGTTCAGAAATACTGCTAATTCTATTATTTCTTCTATGGAGAAAACCACTAGCTATTGAATTGAATGAAGTTCTTCTTTGTTCAGAAGTTTGTGCCCATGTTGTAGTGTACACGAGTTTGTTTTGTGCACTGTATACTAAAACTTCATCAGACTTGTCTGTTCAAGTATCTCCAAACATGGGCAGAAATTATAGTTCTCCTAAGCATGTGATTGATATTTAGAGAGGAAAAAGTGTATCTCTCTCAGGTTTGCATTTAAAACTAAGACAATGTAATCCATTTTTAAGAAAATTCCCATACATACATCTGTACCACTTGAACTAAGGACAGGAGGATTGCTTCCTTACTTAACCATTCCACAAATATACTAGTTACCATGGAATGGTCACTATTCCTCATTGGTGGAGATGGAAGGTGGAGTAAATTTATATTTGGATTACTGAATTTTTAGACATGAGTTAACATACACTTTCCTCATACAGTTCCCTTATGGAAGTAGAACTGGAACTTAAGATTAATTTATTTATCTTGTATTTTCTTTAATTTATACCACCACCCAATTACCAAACAAGGGATTAAAAAAATATCAAATACAAAAGAATGTGATAATTATATAATAAAATAGTACATATTAAGGTAAAAGCCACAAACACAATTCATATATTTACAAATGGACTTACATTTAAATTTATTAATTTTATGATTACCCTGTATTCCAATTATCTGTAAGAGTAATAAACAAAAAACTAGAAACAGCAGCCATGGAACTTTTATTTTATTGTCCAACCTGAAGTGGCAATCTGGTGTGCAAATTAAGTCTCAGTAAGGCCCGATTTTGAATAGACATACAGCATAGGATTACTTTCTAATCAGCAAAATTCAAGCTTCTATAAAAAATGTAAATCCTTAACATATTTTCAGAGCATTCCTCCTAACTTGGTTAAGAAAGAACTGGAGCTATATTTTAAATTTACCCCAATATCCAGAGAATTGTTGTGAGTGTTGTTTTTGCCTTCTGCAGTCAACCCAATACATCTTAGCCACTTCCCTGTCATGAATACAGCATGCTAATTCTTTTCAGCCTAGTTTTCCCACAATTAAGTTTGCACCACTTTCAGCCAAAATGTGTTTTTTTTTCCCCTCTTGGATTTTCTTGGGGACAAGACATAAAGATTTATTCTTTCTACCACATTTCTTAAAAGGATTATTTGAGTAAGATTAGTGTTTATAAAAATAAAAGAAATCCACGGTTAGAGCTCAGGTCCAGTGTTACAAAAGTACACACAATGCTACAGTATCAACCCTAAGACCTAAGTGCTAATCCATGTTTCAGATTTAGATTTACTGCATAACCTTCGGAACATAAGCATATTAAAATTTTTATAAAGCAAATAAGCTACTGAATGTCTCACCATCCAATGAGACAGGTCAGCAAAGCTAAGGCTAACCCCACATAGCTAGCAAATAAAATAGTGAAAAGAATTGTTTTTAATCAGTGGTACTGAATTATATTTGTCTAATTTAAAGCATTCTCTGCCAAAGGCTACATAACTGATGAAGTATTAACATCATATTTGTCGATAAGAGAGCATCTATCTGCATATTATAACCACACTGTATAAAATAAATGTAGTTAAATTGCTTCCATTGAACATTACAGGGACAGTAGATTAGCATTACAAGTTCCCATTTTATACAGTATATTGCTGTAAACACCTTTCCCAATTCAGTGTTCCAAATGTGGTTGGTCTGGACTATGGAAATTGTAATCTCTTAACATCTGGAGAGTTGCATTTTGAAAAAGACTAGGTCCTCACAATCCATTCCTTTTGCTTCAAGAGAATTCAAAAGACATGAGTTCAGATTTATTTCTGAACTTTCCTTAGGACTTAATTCCGTTAGCAGGAAAAATGCCAAGTGCAGAAAACAGTCAAGACTGTGAAAAATATTGTATTATTTTGAGAATTAGTGTCCTATAATGTGTTCATAGGAATCTCCAAGGAGAAATAGCATAGCCTAAAATAAGCTTTTAACTCAATTTAATTGCTTTTAAGTCTTATTTCCAGAACTTTTCTTATTACAATTACTAGACATGACATTAGCAGAATTCTCAGTAACAGGCTTACAGATTAGATTCACAAATCTCATCTGAGATTTTATAGTTTAATGATTACATCTGTCCTATACCCAGACAGAAAGAAAATATTTCTAGTTCTCAGAAGCTGACCTTTATAACAATATTCCATGTTCTTAAGCCCGTGTTTCATTCCATATGCTGAATTCAATTATATGAGATAGAGCTAGGGGCAATTTACAGTGCTTTGAGAGGGGAAGTTAAGAAACCTGGCACTGCATTTCTCTTCGGGCATTAATGCCGTGTAATGTTGTCTTCAGAAAGCTCATCCTGCCATATTATTATAGTCAGAAAAAATGTAAGATTTTTAACTGAGAGTGATACAGCAATCTGAGAGAAGGCAAGAAAATAAGAGAATGGTTTGAATAAAAGGCTTGGGATATACGATCTGGAGAACTAAGGATGAGGCTGCCAAACCTAAACTACATGAGAAGACTTCTGTCTCTAGGAATTGCACAGAAGAAACTTTTCTGTGGATTTATTAACCTTCCCAACATTTAAAGTGGTAATCCTAAGGGGATGGAGAGAGTCAAGACCTAGTAAATAATGTGGGATGCTACATCATCAGGGAATCTTTTCAGCCAAGATTCTCTAAAAGAAACAAATTATTTAACAATAGTAAGTGACTGGTTTGCCAAAAATAGAAAGCCCTTATTTTCTATGTTGGCTCAGGAGACGAATTCTCTTGTTCCCCAAATCAAAATACAGAAACACTTGCAGTAGCAAGATGGGATAATTGATAGGAAAATATGTTAGTATGGAGAATGGCCTTTGCAGACAATATTTCTAATATATACATTCTTCCATGATATTATTGAATGAATTCAATGAATATCATTGAATGAATATGGTATGGTAGTTAATATGTCAGACTAGGCTGGGAAGATTTGGCTTAAGTCACAAAAATGACATGAAAAAAAATATAAAGGACGTGGAGATTACAATTGTTCAAATAAACTAAAAGTTCAAAGAGGTGTAGGAAAAAGGCTGAAATCAAGGAGGAGGAGGAGGGGGGGGAGGAGGAGGAAGAGGAAGAAGACGAACAACAACAACAACAACAACAACAACAACAACAACTGAAGTAAGATCATAAGCACAGTGGCAGTTTCACTTAGTGGCCACTTCACTTAATGATCCAATTGTGGGTCCCAATAGTGGTTGCTAAATGATGACTACTTATATCAAATTTTCAGATAACACAAAGACAAAGATCTTATAGGAACATATCAGAAATTTGGAGGATTTTGAGGATACGGAATTTGAAAATGAAGCAAAACTCTACATTTGAGCATGGAAAATCAAACCCAGGACTGTAAGATGAAAGACAGCAGCCAGATAAACAACCAGCTGCACAGGCTGGAGAAGTGGCTCAGCCGCAGCCAGTCAGTGAAGTAGTGGATTTGCCACTCCCACCCGAACCCAGGTCACACAGAGTTGAGCAGAAGGCGGTGCAACAGGTAGGTGAGTCTATTCATGTGAAGACAGCCTCAACTCTCCTAATGAGGCATACCAGTCGGCACCTATTTACTTCAGTGTTTGGAACCATTCATAATCTGTCAATACAAGGATGCTATTGACACTTTGCCTTGAATTCAATTAGACGTGTTGCCATCATCATGCCTTGCACCCATTGAAGTCAAGTTGCTTTTGTTGTGCCTTGAAGCTGTGAGAGTAATTTTGCCTCGATTGTGCCTTGAATCCATGAAAGCCAAGTTGTCTGCACTGTGCCTACAGCCTGGAGAGTCGTGGTTGCTTTCATTGGGCCTTGCAATCAGTGGTTGCAGTTGTCCTGCCTGAAAGCCAATGATTCACCTTTCTGTCGTCTTGCCTTAGTTCACCTTGCTGGCATTATGCCCATGCCCACACCTTTTCTTTCCCCCTGTTGCTTTCACTACATCCGATCAGCATTTTTCAGAAAGGCCACTTGAAACTAATTCTAAAAGCTACACACAGAGTTGAGACATGGGAAATGACTATGGTTGGTTGTGTGAAATAAACATGCTTAAGCCTACTCGTGCTGTGTGTGTGTGCGGGGGTGGGGACAGGAACAGGACCCTAGGATTGAAAACATTATTCTAGTAGTTGAGCTGTGGAAGCCCAGTGGTTAGAATGCAGTACTGCAGGCTGCTTCTGTTGACTGCCTACCTGCTGCCATCAGTTTAACAATTCAACTGACTGGCTCAAGGTTGACACAGCCATCCATCCTTCCAAGATCGATAAAACAAGGATCCAGATTATTGTTGGGGGCAATATGCTAACTCTTTACAGCTTAGAGAGGGCTGTAAAACACTGTAAAGCGGTATATAAATCTGAGTGCTATTGCTAGTAATGCTTTTATTTTACTGCTAATTCTTTCATGGCAAGCATAGGATGAACAGAATTCAGTGTTAGCATGTAATGTGAAGGAGTAAGAATCTGCTTTATGCACAGATTCATGCAGATGTGTTGAGACTGTGTCAAAGAAATAAAAATTTAAAGACAAACACTATCAGAGGACAATAGCATCCACCCATTACATCAGCAAATTCCTTGGTTAACATGAGACATATGTTCATAAATTCATTAAAACATTTTAGTTAAGAAAGGCTTGGGAAAGTGTTGACACTGAAGGGTAAAAAAGCATTGCTCCAGGACTTTTTTCCCCTTTATATGTACAGTAATTAAGTTTTTTGTCATAGGCAAAATGATTAGTATTTAGTATAATTTACCAGTAAGAGAGCAAGGAAGGGACTTTCCGGATGTATATTTTGCTTTCTGAAGAGTCCTAAACTCCCATATAAAAAGATAACAAACACAACGAAGGTCACATCTTAGTAATATATTTTCAGTATTATCTCATTCAGGAAAACAAAAGAAGAACAAAACAATTTTGTTTATAAGAAAGAATTATCTTCACAGAAGTTTTCTTGGCCATGTCCTCCCTTTTTGTTCAGACATTTTGTTCCATTCTTCAACTCAGAATAGCCTGTTCCTATACTCACTGTCATACAGACTTAGAACATAAAACTATAGGGCTGGAAGGGACCTCAGAAATCTTCTAGTCCACCCCCCTGCTCAAGGCAGGATCATATAAATTACATGTATTCTATTCAGGCTAACTTATACTGTATCATAATTTTTATCCCCGTACTCTGTGGTTGCGTCATAATATTTAAGAAAGAAAGAAAATAAAAAGAAAATACAGCTCCACAATAATTGATATACATCATTCTAGCCTAGCATAAGCATAAACTATTTCTATCCTATAGTATAGCAACAAGAGCCAGTTTGGTCTAGTTATTTCCTTTAAGCATACATAGTACAGTACAGGTAGTCCTCAACTTATGACCACAACTGATCCCAAAGTTTCTTTTGCTAATTTCTTTTTAATCAGTTTTGCCCTATTTTAAGACCTTTCTTGCCACAATTGTTAAATTAGTAATATGGTTGTTATGTGAATCTGGCTTTCCCATTGAATATGCCTGTCAGAAGATTGTAAAAGGTGATCACATGACCCCGGAACATTGCAACATAAATATGAATCAGTTGCCAAGCACCTGAATTTTAATCACGTGACCATGGGTATGCTGCAACAGTCATGTGTGTGAAAATCAGTGATAAGTCACTTTTTTTTGCTGTTATAATTTTGAACAGTCACAAAATGAACTGTTGTAAGTTGAGGACTATCTGTACTGAAGCATAGCACAACCAAATAAAGAGATATTACAATGTCCCAAGCTGTACATTTAATAAATTAGGATATTAGGATTTCAACCTGTTATCTTGTAGAGTTGCATATGCTTCAACAATTATTCAAAGGTGCTTCAGAACTTATCCTGCTATACATTAAGGCAGCCTGACTTTCTTCAAGTTTGAAGGTATTGCTTTTTTAAAAATCCATGGTTTAACATTAGTGCAATTCTTAAAGCAGTAAAACCTTTTTACCTATCAAATTTATACACCCTCCCGTCTCACCAAAGGTGACTTGAAGCAGCATACCATAAAAAAATAAAACAATCAGCTTTGCACTAAAATTTTAACTTTTTCAGAAAGATGCAGCAATACAAGATTTATAGTCCTTCTTCCACAATATGTGTCACTATAATCACAAATGTGACACAATTTACTCCACTGATGAGCCACCCCCAATCACATGATTTTTTTCAATGTTTAAAAATATATAATTCTAATTGTAATGTAACTTCTGAAGAAATACTTTACAGAACTTCAACATATCCTTCAGGCTTCAACTTTCTCTTCCTAAAGTCCCTAAAATTGGCTAGCCTAGTAGCAGTCCCATTTCTTGGGTTAATTCTGCTGCATTGTATTTAAGATTTCAAGGGGATTGCATACAGCCAATTCATATGATGCAGCTGCTCTCTCAAGTGACCGCAGACTAAACGAACACAATAAAAGCATAGAAGAATTAATCCTCATCAAAATCTCCTTACTGCTAGAAATAGATTTTGTAGTTTAGGGAGTCTACAGTTCCGTAGAGAAGCAGAATTAACCAATATGCACCCTGAAATAAACTACATGTGAAAAATCAAAAGTCCATGAGAGAAAGGAGAATCTGGAATTTCAACTGAGCATCTTGCAACTATATAGGAAAACCCTTAACAATCTAGATCAGGGGTTCCCAACACCCAGTCGATGGACCAGCATTGTGCCAGAAACTGCTCTGTGCAAACAAGCAAAGACCATCTGTGAGATGGAGGCAGCATACAAAACCATGCCCCCACTGGTCTGCGGAAAAACCTCTCTCCACAGAACCGGTCTCTGGTGCCCAAAAGGTTGGGGGTCATTGATCTAATGAAAGTCTAATGAAAAACTGGAAAAACTGGGAAGAACTAGGGACAATTTTCTTTACAGCAACTTTACATTGAATAGGAGTCAGACTTCAAGCTAAGCTATAGTTTATCAAACCTTATTTGACTGAACAAACTACAATTTGTTGAGTTTAAATTGCTATACCAAAAAACATGATTGAATTCATGTAGCATTCTAAGCCCAAATCAAACTAACCATCCTATGGATTAGTACAAGGCATGGCCTGAGCAACTGTAATGAATAGAGAATATTACATGACAATTTAAAATTACTCTGTGTCACAGTATAAAACAAATAGGAAGTGATTGTATCATAGGTTCTTATTCTGATGCTTCTTTTTATTTATTAGTCAAGTGATTATAAGATAACAGGTAAAAGTATAAACATAGTTATGAATACATGAAATGGATACATATAAGAAAAATAAAAAGAAACAATAGAACAGGGACATTAGGCACGTTGGTGCGCTTCTGCACGCCCCCTATAGACCTCTTAGGAAAAGGGTGAGGTCAATAGTAGACAGTCTAAGGTTAAAGTTTTGGGGGTTTGTGGAAGAAACCACAGAGTCAGGTAGAATATTCCAGACATTGACCACTCTGTTGCTGAAGTCTTATTTCCTACAATCAAGTTTGATATGGTTTACCTTGAGTTTGTATCTATTGTGTACTCTTGTATTGTTATGGTTGAAGCTGAAATATTCATTGACAGGTAGGACATTGCAATGTATGGTTTTATATACTGTATTAGATCGGACCAGAGGCGGCATAGTTCTAGGTTGTCTAGGTCTAGAATTTCAAGTCTGGTGGCATAAGGTATCTGCAAAGAGTAGAGGAGTGTAGAACTCTTCTTGTGAAATATTTCTGGACTTTCTCAACTGTGTTAATATCAGATACGTAATGCGGGTTCCAGACTGGTGAGCTGTATTCAAGTATTGGTCTAGCAAATGTTTTGTATGCTCTAGTTAGTAGTGTGATATTACCAGAGAAAAAGCTACGTGGGATTAGGGTAACAACTCTTAATGCCTTTTTGGCTATGTAGTTACAATGGGCTCTAGCACTTAAGATCATTAGAGATGAGTACTCCAAGGTCCTTGACAGAGTTTGGATCATCAACAAGATCTTGACTATTCCACTTGTATTGTATTTTCTGATATATTTTTTTGCCAATATGTAAGACAGAGCATTTATTTGTTGAGATTTGAAGTTGCCATTTGTTTGACCATTCTGATACATAGTTGAGCACCATCACTTGAGACTTTCAAGAAGAGATTGGACTGCCATTTGTCAGAAATGGTGTAGGTTGGACTAGATGACCTACAAGGTCCCTTCCAACTCTGATTATCTGTTAAATCTGAGGTCTTTTTCAAGGGTAGCGGTATTGTCTGCGTCATTATTCTATCTATCTCTCTACCTATCTATCTACCTACCTATCTATCTATCTAGGTTAGTTATTGTCAATAACTAACCTAGTGTACTCCAGATTTGTTATAGTTGGTATAGATACCCACCCTGATGCTGTGTAAATAGGATTAGTCTAATTTTTATGCATTTGCACAAAATACTTTCATCTTTAAGGTCTTCCAGTAAAAAAAATGACAGTGATCCTATCTTTATTTAGATACTGTTAATTCAAGGATAGGATGGCACAACAAAAATAATAAATAAAAAATATGTAATACAAATAAAAGTAATGAATGACGGCACACTAGTAGCCAAATTTGAGCAAACAGTTTATTACAAGTTCAGACATTTCTTTCCGTTCTTTTTGAAACCATAATGGCATTTCCTTTAAAATAAAATACAGCAAATTCTTTTCAAGGATTCTATTTTGCCATTGTATTTAATTGCAAAGAGAACTATGAATAGATCTGTTCTGGCAACCTTGTGTAAGCATCAACCCCTTGGGGCATTGACTCCTCCCTTTAAGACATGCATTTTGTCAGAGTTGAAGAGCTATAAAAAGTTACTTTTTTTGTAAACCAGCATGCAGTTTAGTCTGCTTTAAATAAAGTACCAAACTGCAACAAGTCTCCATGGAAACATTTAACTCTTCATCAGCTAGAAATTTGGATCAGCTTCTTCCCCTTTTGATTCTAGAAAAGAATGGCAGTGTTTACTAAAGAGGTGCTGGCAGAGCTGGTGGCTTAAGGAAGACTTTGCTTTTTCACAACTTTGTACTCCACAAAATGAGGAATCAAAAATGACCACTCATTAGAAATTCTGCTGCTGCTTAATATATTGTCCTTTGAAGGATACATTAAGTTCCAATTTCATATCTAATTCTATTTGTAAATAAGATTCAAAAACTTACATTTCAAAATAAAATATATTATAATGAAAACTGTGGCACCAAATAGACAAATCCACCTGTTGGTGATTTACTAACATCATACCAAAGTAGTAACCTATAAAGCCAAATACAACTCTTTTAAACACTACTTTGTAGTCTTACAAAGTGCCTCCTGTTCACAACATGATTAATCTGATAGCAAAATATTCTATTTTTAGTAGTGCAATTTTTAGCCCCCCCCCTTTTTTTTTTTTGCTACAACTGATGGCATGGGTCATACGTGTGCACACATAGCACTATGCTTCAATTTGTCCCACAAAACCAGGAATATCTATCTATCTATCTATCTATCTATCTATCTATCTATCTATCTATCTAAAAG
This sequence comes from Pseudonaja textilis, assembly GCF_049901715.1. Classification (NCBI taxonomy): domain Eukaryota; kingdom Metazoa; phylum Chordata; class Lepidosauria; order Squamata; family Elapidae; genus Pseudonaja; species Pseudonaja textilis. The sequence continues at coordinate 52,050,459 of NC_141994.1, forward strand.
ATTGTGAGGCCTGGCTTACTTCAAGTTATCACAATACTTGGTGATTAGGACAATTTGTTACTGGTTCGGGATTCAGTTCTTTTGCTGCTTTGCTTAATGCACTAAATTTAAAATCAAATCAGTATAGGTCATTGTGGACACTTTTATGCAATATAAAATTATCTCCTATTTGTTGGTTTAAAAGGCAGTAAGATTGGTTAAAGATCTATAAACTAAGTCTAGAAAGAATTAAACTATTTTACACTAATTTGGCATGTGGAAAAAGTGGCTTTATACCAGGGGTCTCCAACCTTGGCAACTTTAAGACTTCCTCTCGTTGAGGAATTCTGGGAGTGGAAGTTCACAAGTCTTAAAGTTGCCAAGGTTGGAGACCCCTGCTCTATACCTTAGTGCCTTAGTATTCCTTTGCATTCACACTAGATACAAACTGTCTATAATTTCAGTTTAGAAAGAACTTTAAAACTGAATTCACATATGTCATAATGGGATTTGTTTGGTTTTGTATTAATACACATCAGAGGTGGTATTCAGCAGGTTCTGACCAGTTCTGGAGAACGAGTAGCAGAAATTTTGAGTAGTTCAGAGAACTGGCAAATACCACCTCTGACTGGAGATTTTACAGTATCCTTCCCCTGCCACACAGAACCGGTAATAAAAAAATTTGAATCCCACCACTGATACACATGCATGACCAAGGATATGGCAGTTTATTCAACAAGCCATAATTCAACATGTCACAGTATGTTTAGCAAACATTAAACATAGAAAAGTCACATAATTTAGTACAGTATGAAAAAATCAGAATCAGTAATATTTTAAAGAGGCAAACAATCATAATTTAGGAGACTCTCCATATTTCACATTGATGGAGTACTGCAACGTATTCACTGAAGTGTTTATTCAAAGAAGGTACACACTCTGCCACAAATAATAAAGGATTGTGATTCTTTAGGGATTCCATATCAATAAACTGTAGCTGGAAATAGATGTACCTTTAAGATTCAAGTGCAAGTCCAGAAACAATTTTATGTCCACAATTATTTTCAAGCCATTGCGACTCATATTCTGAGACATCCATGAATTTAGTTGCTTTTCAAAATTATGAAAACAGTCATGACAACATGACACTAGCTCAGCCCCTTTCATATATGTGTGCAATGTCACAAAAAGGGGCAGAGTTTGCATCACATCCACTGAATACAACTTCTATCATTTGATTCTTTCATGGACACTTCTTACATTACTCACTATTTTATAATTTTATTTTCTCTTCCATACTTCCTAGTATAATAGATCTTGTTCCTTTTTAGCTTCCACTTTTACTGACTATGAAAACTAGCAGGGTAGGAAATTCATAGCCATAAGTTAAGGTTTAGAAATCTAAACAGAATACATTGTCAAATATTAGGGGCACATAGGAAATTTTCTAGTAGAGACAGACAAATTGTGTTTTCAAGAAAAGGCCACCTACCTTTTGGCAGTGAATTGACATGTCTACTCCTAAAGAGCAAATAAAAGACCAGTAATAAAAGTCCTTTAAAGGACTTAAGAAAAGGAACTTCTCCTTTACCCTTGTGAATCTTCTGGTATATCATTGACAGAATATTGTAGTCTTAATATTACTCAAGTAAAACTGCAACTCTCAGAATTATTTCCGTATATAAGATTTTACTGGTTTTCAGCAGTGACAAGAGTACTTAAACTAGACATGAATAAGGGTCCTTGTCTAGAATCTTTAAGTCCCAATTTAGAAACAAACAAACAAACCTTTCCATGGGAGTTACCAAGTAACTACTTCAGAACCCACAAGTTAACTAATGCCACACACAAAGTAGCAATGAAATGTTAACTAATGAAAATATCTACAAAATACTTCCATGTAGGCAGCATATTGAAAAGAATGTTTACCATTAATCTATGGGTGTGTCAGAGGCTTCTATAGTATAGTTTTGATTTTATATTTCGTTTTCGGGGTCAAAACTTTATTTACCTGAAAACTACTACTTTCATGCTTGCTTGATTCCTAGTCCATGTAAATGCTTCCACCCATATGTTTTCCTCTGTAGTTTGTTCTGCATGCCTTGCATGCCATTTACTTCCCATGTGGTTCATGCTTTAAGCTTGCAAAGATTTCACTAGCTGGGAACAAACTGAGATGGCTGGATTTCAAATATTCTGGAAGGTTTTTACACCAATATGAAACTAGCACAACTTTGGGATTAGGAAATTGTATTCTTTGTAAGCACTGTCATTTCAAGAACCTTTATACAAGGGTTTTATCCTAGTTTGGAACCAGCTGCATAACTACCTAAATTTAGAGTTAACCATTCTGAAAGCAATCCTACCTGTGGCTACTGTTTACTAGAAATGGAAGCAAACTTCCTATGTTCTTTGCAACAGTATGACTGTGGATTCTGTGGAGTACTGGCCCTGCTGGCCTCAAAACATCACGATTCTGTTTCTGGTGTCTTTCCATAGGTATTGTTTAGAATGTATCTTCCTTTCTCTCCCATGAGAGCTACCATGGCAACAAACAACTATGATTCATCAACTATTGGAAAAAGTCCTAGTTTCAAACATTCTCACATGTTAATCATCTCCCTATCACATTGCAGGCAGAATGGCAACTTTACCTTTAGGAATATTGGTAGCAATTGCTTAAGATTTTCTTTTTTGGAAACCATTAAGACAAATGTATACAACAAGCACTGAAAATATGAGTGGAATTAATATGTGGCCAATATCTTTTACTTCCTATAGAGTGATAATAAGGGGATTATTCCAGGGTACCCATTGACTCAGGAAAATGATTGACATTTTTGTATTGTTCCCCTGGTCACCTAAAGAAAGCACAGATTGGCTTAAAATGTTCTCTACCAGTCTCAGCATTTTGGGGGGTACAGAAGTGACCAGGTCAGCTTCAAAGTGATTTGTGGGGAATGGAAACCTTGTAGTTTGCAAAATCTCATAAAAATTAAAGATTAATAAATTATTTCCAGTATTAAACCATCAAATTAAAGGTTAAAACTAATGAGATGACAAAAACTTTCATCTGAGACCACTCAGTAACCAAAACTTATTGCAAGCAAGGAGTTAATAACATGAAAATAATTTTGGGGAAGAAAAATCAATATATGGGGTTGATGCTCAGAGTGATCTTGAAAAGACCAATACAGATTTTAAAAAATATGTACCTGTTAGATATATATCCTGCCTTTTGTAAAAGAACTTCAAGGTACTGTAGGAAGTACTGTAGGTAACACTTTCATATGTTTTTCCACAGAAAAATCCTATAAATAGGATAAAGCTGAGAAAAAAGCAACTGAAGTCAGTTGCAGAAGAGAGCTTCTATCTGAAACTGGATCTCCCAATTTTAATCTATCATTTAATCACTATAGCATACCATCTGGATAAGTAGCAACTGTGCCAAAAAAAATTTATCATCCCATTACATATATTTTACATATGCAGAGGTTAGACATATAAACAGAGGAATCCTGCTTAAGGAAATTTCAGATTCTTTTCCATATTTAATCTATAACCTGCAGATAAATAAACTGGGTGAAGGAGTAGTATTAACACATATCTTGTAAATTACAACTTTAAAGCCAGCCTATGCAACACTATTTAGAAGTAATACCCCCTGAAAACAATCAGACAAACTTCCAAGTATTGACATTCTAGGACTGAAGAGATGTTAAAACTTTTTTTTCTAGGTTTTTTTTCCAGAAAAATCTGCCCTGACTTCACAAAAGTTACTATGCTGCGTTAGAGAACTTTCCAGCTACCATGAACCATAATGCCACTGCCACAAAGTAGGTGTGCCATTCATATACGTGCAGAAGGACAGAACCGAGTGCAAACAATTCGGATTTGTAAGGCTGGTTGTTAACTAATTTGCAAAGCAACCCCAAAGCACAGCGAGGGAACAAGTCATTTGGGCGGCGTTTTCGTTGTTTTAAGTTCAACACTAATCCGTTCTGGACTGGAATTGTGTAAACCCACCGACAAATTTCACCCCCATGCTTCAAACGAGAACACACGGCTCTCGAAAATCTGACAATCGGGAATACACCGCTACAGAGGCTGCCGAGTGCAGTTAGCGAGAGGGTAATACGCCACACTCACCGATGTCTGAGTTACAGAAGGCATCCTGGGGATGAACTGGGACGCAGGTACAAGCTTCGACCAGCAGCTCAGTCAGGCTCCAGCTGCAGAGCAGCAAGAAAAGACTCAGCGCCCGCCCTGACATATTGTGTCGCGCAGGAGTACCCTACTCCTCGGTCTCCACCCACGTGGAGAACAGTTAAGAAGTAGGGGGAGATGCTTTTAGAAAGAAAGGAAGAAGGAAAAAAAAAGCGTAGCTGCAATGCTGCTTCGTCCGGATGCTCCTTCCCCTGTTTGGCGAGGCAAGCGAGCGAGTGCTGAAAGGGAGCAAGGCGCTTTTAATTTTTTTTGCGCGCGGGGTTCCGCTCCTATTAAAAGTGCAGCCTCGACTTTCCTCTCCGCGCGTTTGACGCTCCTCAGCCACTCTCGTGCGCGCCTCTGCGTTCTTTGGCGGCTGCAGGGAGTTATAGCCTTGAGCGCGCCCCACACGGCTATTGGGGTGCCGCCTCCTGGACCAATCGGAGCCCCGCATTACCTCATTCCTCAGGAAAGGGGAGAGGCTACCAAAAAAAAAAAAAACTGGTTGGAGGCGGGGTCCTACCAAGGGATTCAGTTCCATATAGGGAATAATCTGTATTCTCTGTATGTGGCAGTTGGGGCTTAACAAGCAGGATTTCTGTTGACAGTTACTAAAGGGAAACAGGAAGGACAAGTAGATACTAGACTGTGACAGGGATGATGAAGAACGTTAGAGGAAACTTTGATAAATACACTCAGGAGAAGGAAACCAGTAACTGCTGGTCCTTGTTGGCTCTCTTTTTATCCGTATATTCAAATATTAATATTCCTCAACTTCACAGCAGTTTACACTATCAAATACGGCCATCCAGATTTTGGTCCAAAAAGTTACCACATAAAATGAAAAAAAAAAAGTTGGGGGGGAGGAAAAGCAAGAACACTCACATCAAATAGTCAAGTGCTGTTCATCTGTAGAGCTGAAAAGTCTGAAAGGCATCTTAGCCCTAGTTGATAGTATTTTATTGTCTGTCCTGAATGGAAAAGCTATAAATGAATCAGATTGGAAAATAGCTGGTTTCTCCGCTGAGCCAAAGAATGGCTCTTTACTAAGATGGTTGAATGAAAACTAACACCTCCACTCCATATCCTTAGTTTAAATGAAGTAAATGAAGTTTTTTTCGTGTCTTCATTTCAGCCAAATAGATGCCCACAAAAAGGGCCCTCAGTTTGAATGGTATAGCAGAGATTTAAGATGGTGAGAGTTTTCAATTCCCTCTTGACTGGCTCATTCTGCCTACCATTGACATATTGAAGAGAGATCTTTTGTTTTTGTTTTTTGCTTCTGAACCCTGTTTCAAAGTTTTGAAGGTTGCTGTCATGCCCCTGTTGGAGTCTGACTCAGAGGGAGAGATGGAACAACTGACAGGGAGTGGGAGTGTGGCTCCGGTGGTTGTGGAGGAAACTGGGGAACGGCACTGGCCGGATGGCCATTCAGAGGAAGACCCAGGCCCATCCCCTCTTCATCCTAGGGCACGCAGGGAGGAGTGGATAAGGAAGAAACGTGAGTGGCATGGTCTGTGGGGGAAGAAGGGGCCCTGATCTCCTTCATGGGCTGCAGCTGGGACAACTGTTTAAAAGGACAAACTGCACCCAACCAAGTATATTTATTGTCTGTCGTGTTGCTACAAAGAAATTTCTCACTTTCATTCTCATTGCATGATACTATTTGTCTGCAAATTTCAATTCCATCTATGTGAAAGGAATCAATTGCAAAACCCTTCTGACATTGAAAAACATTGATAACATGATCCTCTGACGAGCAAATCTTAACAGTAATCTCCCTTTGACTTTCCCTTTGTTCATCAATTTTTCTCATGTGAAACTTATTGGCTACTACCAGGTTGTCACAGGTGGATCACACAAATCAGTACACCATTTTTACCCCTTTTGCTCCAATAACAGTATTCCCATTAGCTGTCATCAATAACCCACAATTGGTGGTAAGTTTCAGTTGGAGAGACTCTTCCCACCATCAAAAATCAGTTACCTACATTTCTTAAAGCTCAAATGATGAGTTCACTCACAGGCTTTCATTTCATAAACAACAGCAACACAAACTTTTCTTACAACAACTTCATACTAACTGAAATGAAAGCACACAAAGAACCCATCCAACATTCTAGCTTGTAAGTACAGGTAATCCTCGTCTTACAACAGTTCATTTAGTGACTGTTTGAAGTTACAACAGCACTGAAAAAAGTGACTTATTACCATTTTTCACACTTACAACATTGAGGCATCGCCATGGTCATATGATCAAAATTTAGACACTTGGCAACTGACTAATGTTTATGACACTTGCAGTATTCCAGAGTCATGTGTTCCCTTTTGTGAACTTCTGACAAGCAAAGTCAATGGGGAAGCCACATTCACTTAACAACCACGTTACTAACTTAACAGCGACAGATATTCATTTAACAATCATGGCAAGTGAGGTCATAAAATGGGGCAAAACTCACTTAACAAATGTCTCATTTAGCAACAGAAATTTTGAGCTTAATTGTGGTCGTAAATCAAGGACTACCTATACTTCCATGAGTTGTTGACTTGTAACATTGGAGATTATTTTTCATTTAACCCATGTGTGTACATATACAGTAGTTAGAGAATTCTTATGTCATATGTACTATATAGGAAGGGTGGCTTTTCTATCCCACTACTGGAAAACAATTTTCTTCCAGTACCATTTGATATTACCCTCATCTGATCCCATTTGTCTGAGCGTGACTCTTCTGTTCTTATCATTGAAATGAAAATCCCAGGAGTACAATGGTGGTTTCTGGAAGAAAAATGACTTCCCCAAGGATTGAAATGAGAAATATAAGGCTGTAATAACAATTTCAGGAACCAAAAAACAACACTGAAAATAGAGAAAAGCTCCTGTGACTGGAATTATTAGGAAAAAAATTGCAGTCATTAGAGATCCAAGCCCATAATTTTATTCCCAGGGTCCATTGTTCTACTTTCAACAGCCACATTTCAGTCTCAAGCTTAGTTTTTTGTTTTGTTTGTTTTGTTTTCTTATGTTCAGTAGCAGGAACTGCCAGTCCAATCCAAAAGGCTTGTGCCATTACCAAACAGCTGTCCCGGGGAAGCTTGACTGTTGATAAAGTAGCTGCCATAGTGACCATGCTAGACTTACAATATCTATTTATTGGTGGACAAATGAATGCTACCCATCTCTCCATCACTTCCTTCTGTTGCTTTCTATATACAGATATGTATTCATACAGCAGTGTCTGGAGTGAGGTGGTTATAATAATTGACTGAGTCTGATGAAAATGGCATCTCACTGTAAAAACACAAACCTCACCTCTTTTGTATGTGTATCATATCTTTGCACACAAAGGGGTAGAATTCATGGCTCAACTGCACAAGCTGATTAAAGTGGCTGAAACCGATGAATGTCCATGCATCTAGATCTGTATGCCAGAATAGCAGCCACCACATAATTTTATTTTCTAAGGTTGCCTATATAGGCCCCAAGCACATTATTGGAAATACAGATGATGCTAGAATTTGCTCTGCAGCATGTTATTTATTCCATTTATTTTCTAAATCAAAAGACTAAGAGGAAAAAAAAAAGTTAGCTGGGATAGAAAGTCAGAAGCACAAGAAAACAGTCTGTAGACCTGCAGGCACTAGGTTCTTTATCCTCATTCTAGATTGACCACTGTCCAAAAATGGATTTCGAGGAACATCACACTGAAATTTAGAAATCCCCCAAAGAAAAAAGAAATTAAATAATAAATAGTAAATGTACAACCAACCTAGGATATTAGAATCACTTTTAATAATTAAACACTTTAAAATATTTTAATCTAACACTAGAAAAAATATAATACCTTTGAAAGGTATTATAAGGTGGAGGTCACCAGCATAAAAGGCTCTTTCCACTGTTGCTGTCAAGCTCATAATCTGATAATCTTAATACATGATTTAGTAGAAAACAAGATGCTTCAAGTATGTATTTAGAGGTACTTGCTAGCACTAAGGAATGGCTTCATGAGTAAATATGGTTCAGACTGTAAACTAAAAATAGCATTGAATGAACCATACTGACAGTATTTTATTTTGTCTCAACTTTTACTAAAAGAGGCAAGATGGAACTATACATGATGATTTTATAACCATTTAGTTATATGTTTTCTCAAGAATTTTAAAAATTGTAATGTAATGGAGATGGGTAGAATTTTATTTGACATTATTTCTACAATCCTATTATAATACTGCAACTCAAAAAGTTCCTTGAGAATAAAGTTCAACAATAGAAACAATATGTATTTGTGCTCATATATTCACTTTAAATAGTTATAAACAAGTTCTTAGTCTAGTTGGTGAAAAAGAATTTCCATTTCAAGTGTTTATTTTGTATTTTAAGAAAAAAAATTCATCCATAGCAATCTGCTACTGGAAAAATGGGTGCCATGTTTCCCTCACATTGAAAAAATGTTTATATGATTTTGAGTTAGGTAATCATTTATACACTAAATATAAAGCTTCTTGGTCGCCCTGAGTGACTAAAGTAAAGTATTTAAAACTAAGCTTGGAAAAGCCCTATCATAACTTTATACTGTGGGTACTTCCAAGTTGCATATTTGGATTCTAGCAATTGCAATGCTCAATGCAATTTATATAAAGAGGTTTTCTTTGGGTCGTTTTGCTTTATTTCTCTCTGCCAGTATAAAATAGGAATAGAATTACATCAAAGGGAATTGTAACATGAAAGATCTTACAAGATAACATTATTACCCTGGAAAAACAATGGGAACTATTAACATTATTAGATGTTGGGATTTCAAATCTCCCACACAGAACTTTAGAAGACTTAAGTTACTTCCAGAACTTAGACTTGCTTTCTTCTATTTTAAGATTGGCTCCAGGCTCAATTTTTTCTCAAGAACTGATTCAGTCTTTTTTTTTACCATCTTCCTAGCCCCATCAAACCTACGACTGATCAATTTCTAGATTAGATCATAAGAAAGTATCTTCTACAAAGTAGTATGATTTCAGATATCCTACATCTCAACATTGATATGCTTTGATCTGTAGTTTTCAGCTGATACACACAGAAAACTGACTTTATTTTAATTATGTACACCAGTTGGCACTAGCCACGGAATCATATGATCTTTTCATTTTAGCTTGTCTCTATCCCTACAGCATGTCTCTTTTCCACAATAGTTATTGTTTGTCCTGATATCTCCATGTAGTTTAATATTAGTTTTAAATCCTAGCCAAATTGAAATGCCATAGTTAGCTGTGAACACATTTAAAAGCAGAATTGAAGCTAAGGTATGAGTGGAAAAATTGCTTCAAGGATACGAAGAACTGCTATGAGATTGAAAACAAGTCCATCCTAAATATAGTTTTTTCTCTGTTGTTGATTTGATTCATGTTCATTTATATTTTTGCAAAAGCTGCAAGCAATATTATATGGTTAATAAACTACATTTCATCTACCCTGGATATTTCTCCAGAAATTAAAAATAATATTAACCGTTGAAGGATGTGGATCAAAGAAATATTATTTTGAATTATTTTAAATAATTTATATTATGTATAACAAGGGGTTGGATTGGACAGTTCCTTCTTTGCTAAAATTCTTGCTTATAATGGTTATGTTTAAACACTTGTTCAAGCTGAAAAACATGTAACCACAAATATTTCCTACCTGGCTGCTTGCTGTAAGGTTTCCTGTTTCGATAGAATACTTGAATGCAAAGTTCAAAAGGACAATTACTATAAATTGTATTGAAAAAGGAAGTGCCTGGCTCTTCTGACTCCAACTCAACAGAGAGGGATTCAGAATTGCCTGCTTTTGCAAAAGTATAATAAAATTCTTGTTTGTTGACTTTATCTCGTTGTCCCGAAAATTTGTTAAGAATTTGGGGTTACCTAAATCTGACACTGTGGTCACAAAAAGTCACCATTATCCCTGTATCAACTCTAAAACACTAATGTCCTAATATGGGAGAGTTCAGCAAAAAAAATCTACATCACAACTGTACAATTAATTCCTCCCTCTGCTTTAGCTCTGCAGTGTTTTAGCAATTCGTGCAAACCAACTTCATCTTGTCTCTATGCTATTTTGAGAGGAAATAACATAATCACACCTGGAAGGAAAGTTTCCCACTGAAAAGATTTCACTTCCTAAGTCAGTTTGGAATGTGTCTAAGTATTATGCTAGAGGGCACTGTGTTGCAAGAGACTAGCCTTGGGGGGGGAGGTGTTCTGAAGAGAAGAAATGCTCACCACTTGGAATAATTAAAAATTATGTTTGTATGGGTGGGGTTCTCAGTTACTCATGATGTCTGTTTTGGCTAAATTCTAGATCAGATTGTCCCTAAGCCACCTGCCATAACCTCAACCAGTTCTATTTAGATGGCTTTTTCAGACTCTAGAGTGTAGTTCAGTGTGGAAGACTTGAAATCGGTTCCCAATTTACTCACCTTAGCATACAGGATACTATTATACAATTTTAAATTGGGATTTTAAAAATATCATATGAGTTCTGGGATCTAAAAAAAAGTCTAATGCTTAGTGGATTATTCGTTTGTGTGTGTGCGTGCATGTGTGTGTGTGTGTGTGTGTGCGTGTATGGGAACCCACCTCTTTGCCAGGGTACAGATGTTTTATCTTGTTTGGTATCTTTGGAGACAATTTTTCTCTATGTGTCTTCTTATCACAACTGCTCTCTTTCCATTTTTTTTACATTGGTGCATCATTTTATTTCCATCATGTATCTCATGGGACACAGAGTTATCATGTGGACAGGAATTTCCTGGAGGTATCAGACATCTATTTGAAATCTACATGCTTTTATGAGATGTATCCTTTAGTAAGGATTAGTCAGAAAGGTGATGCTGGTAGTGGTAGGGAAACATGGAGATGAAGCCTAGAAAAGAGAAGAAACCCAATTCATTTATATTTAAATATATAGTGAATATATGAAGGAATAAATTAATGACTGCATACTGTATTATATTTTACAGTGTATTACCAAATTCATATGCAGCAAAACCTTGAGTCTGTCTATCTTGCATCCTTTTACTAATACTGGGAAAGAAGCATCTTGTTAGCTAAAAAATTTTTTTTCCTGATATAAAACTGTGGATCTCCTGTGGCCTCACACTGTGCCTTGGCATAGGAATCCTTCAGTAACATTTTCTGGCCACATTAACAAGAAGCAATGCTATTAGCTGTTACTCTTACACAAAGCTCTAATACTCTGAATTATTACAAGATAGCTTATCTGAGACTTTAAAATGCATGTGAGCTACAATTTATTTGCAGTTACAAAAGCTGATGATAAAGCCTCCCTAAATGCCTTCTCTGTACTGGTATTCTTCATAAGTTATGCTCCGGGAGAAAATTGCTTCTATGGCTAATTCCCACTCTTCTACTAACTTGTAAAATTTCAACAATCTCTCAACTTCTGTGAAGTTAGACAAGCAATGAGTCATTTTCTAAACTACATGTCAGAAGCAGGTGAAATTCCACAACAATGTCTAGTATTACATATAAATTATATTCACATAATCCTTTATTTCTAATATTTCCATAACAACTACAGCATGACACATAGCTTATAAAAATAATACCCTTCCATTCTGATGGTATTAAAGGCATCGTTGCAAGATATACAGTATGCTTGTTACTTGATCTGTAATAACATCTCATTATTTCTTTGCTTTCAATCTTTGTATATTTGCATTGAGTAAAACTCTTTTCTTCCTATAGATCTGCAATTGGTAGTCCTGGTTGCTCTGCCAACAGAGTTTTGTAGCCTATTTGTCACCAGATGTCCAGCAACTCCAGCACCTAGGTAGTGCAGTCCTTGTTGACCTGGACAAAGACAGATCCAGTATGGGGTTCTGTAAATTATGTCTTACTATATTGTTTATGGGAGTGGGAGTGGCTCCTCTGCTGACATAATTCTGAACTTCTTCAAGGCACACAAGCCCCATAACCATGTCCATGATAATGCTTTGGGGGCAGGATGGAAAGTATTATCATTATCTTTAAGGAGAGGGGGCAACATTCATGGATAGAAAGAAATCTGGTTTCTCCTTTTTTTTACTGTGATTCTGACATAAATCCACACTATAAACAGCTTTAAGGAAAATACATTTGATGTAAAATGTAATTTAGCTATATTTTTTTCTGGTTTCAGTGGAATATTTCACTATCATTCTGTGAACAGAGAGAAATGGTCTAAAGATTATAGTGGGCAACATGTGCATCAGCTATTAAATGAGTTACAGAAAACTGTTGAGCTACTTTTTATTTTATTTTATTTAGTTTGTCAATTGCTTACAAGATAATAGGTATAAGTAAAAACATAGTTATGAATACATGGATACATATAAGAAAATAAAAAGGAAGAATACCTACAGGGATGGGTGCACTTATGCATGCCCCCTACAGACCTCTTAGGAAAGGGATGAGGTCCATAGTAGATAGTTTAAGGTTAAAGTTTTTGGGGTTTGGGGAAGAAACCACAGAGTCAAGCAGAGTATTCCAGACATTGACCACTCTGTTGCTGAAGTTGTATTTTCTGCAATCAAGTTTGGTGCGATTAACCTTGAGTTTGTATCTATTGTGTGCTCTTGTATTATGGTTGAAGCTGAAGTATTCATTGACAGAACATTTCAATGATGCATTGAGTAAAACTCAATGACAATTGGGCAAATAGAGGAAAGGGAGGAGAAGGAAATACCAGAGAGGGAACTGGCACGTTTGGGTTTCTAACAGCTTAGTATTCTAGAAGTGAACATTAGGATTAGAGCTGTGTGCCATATAATTTAAATACTCTTTCTTTTATGCTGCATCCATATATAAATATCTACAAACTCCCCAAAGATAATGATACATCCTGGACTAGTTAGGAATCTGGTTCTATCACTCTCCTTTTTATTATTTTTTTCACAATTATTTAATATTGGAAGAGCTAGTTTAACATTAAAGCATTCAAAATGCATTAAGACTTCAGTAATTTATTTATTATTAAACAAACAAATTTCAGATAACTCAGATATGGTACTTTAGAAAAGCTATTGAAAATAGAATTCCTGAGGCTTTATATCTGGGATAAACAAGGGGTAGGGTGGTTAAAAGTTGATGATTTGTTTCCCTTTTCATTCCTTTCCTGTGAATAACCTTTGCCTTACAAATCTATTGAAATTAACATGCCTGAAATGCTTTGTACTTTAAAGAGTACTTTCTAACAGCGGTTTGGCATTGGATTTGCTGATGAAATTTATGAGAAGGCATAGCTTCAGTTGAAGTTGTATCAGAAGTTGTATCTTATAAAAACATCTTGAAATAAATGTTGTCTCCTATGTTATGAAGAAAAAGGTTTCAAAGACTTTTGAAGGAGCACAAGTATCTTCCATAATATATACAGTATGTGGGATAGATAGATAGATAGATAGATAGATAGATAGATAGATAGATAGATAGATAGATAGATAGATAGATAGATAGATAGAAGTGGGATTCTACCAGTTCATACCTATTTACTAGAACCAGTTGTTATCATTCTAAGCAGTTCGGAGAACCAGTTGTTAGAAGAAATTACTGGCCTAATCCTGTAAGGAAGGCAGGAAGGAAACATTCTAGTGTTGCTTAAAGAAACTTCCTCTCCATTAACCCTTATTACATTCTTGGCAGGACTGGACTTCCTGTCTCAGGAACTTCTCTGGAGTTTTTTCCCCTCCTTTGCTGGTACTTTGCTTGTGTGGAGTGACCATTCAAAGTTACAATGGCACTGAAAAAAGTGACTTATGACCATTTTTCACACTTACGATGGTTGCAGCATGCCCACAGTCATGAGAGGCCAGGTGAGGAGATGCATGCCTCGATGTGAGTGATATTGAGTTGGCCACACCCAGCCAATAACATGACCACCAAGTCATGTCCAGCCAGTCACATAACCACCAAGCCATGCCCACTAACTAAGCCATGCCCACAGAACCGGTTGTTAAAAAATTGGAATCCCACCCCTGGATAGATAGATAGATAGATAGATAGATAGATAGATAGATAGATAGATAGATAGATAGATAGATAGATAGAAGTGGGATTCTACCAGTTCATACCTATTTACTAGAACCGGTTGTTATCATTCTAAGCAGTTCGGAGAACCAGTTGTTAGAAGAAATTACTGGCCTAATCCTGTAAGGAAGGCAGGAAGGAAACATTCTAGTGTTGCTTAAAGAAACTTCCTCTCCATTAACCCTTATTACATTCTTGGCAGGACTGGACTTCCTGTCTCAGGAACTTCTCTGGAGTTTTTTCCCCTCCTTTGCTGGTACTTTGCTTGTGTGGAGTGACCATTCAAAGTTACAATGGCACTGAAAAAAGTGACTTATGACCATTTTTCACACTTACGATGGTTGCAGCATGCCCACAGTCATGAGAGGCCAGGTGAGGAGATGCATGCCTCGATGTGAGTGATATTGAGTTGGCCACACCCAGCCAATAACATGACCACCAAGTCATGTCCAGCCAGTCACATAACCACCAAGCCATGCCCACTAACTAAGCCACGCCCACAGAACCGGTTGTTAAAAAATTGGAATCCCACCCCTGGATAGATAGATAGATAGATAGATAGATAGATAGATAGATAGATAGATAGATAGATAGATAGATAGATAGATAGATAATCTTATATAAACTTATTATTATAATATCAAAATATATAGTTGCCATTCATGCCAGAAAGGGCACCATAAAACTTAGGAAAAGCACAAGGTTTATTTGTACATGAATGTATAGCATACATGCTATACATTCATGTACAAATATACACAACACACAATCCTTAAAGTAAAATACTGTAAGAAAAAATGGAATCCAATACAATCTAATTAAAATTTAGTGTGCTCGGTAGTGAGTAAAAATGCTGCTGATTATTAGAAAGACTAGGAAGTAGAAGGCTAAGGATACTTTCATGCCAGTTTTTTATCTACTTCAGAATTATCTCCAAACCTGAGCGATATGATAGTGACATCTGGTTTGGGAACCTGAGTAAATTTGTTTTTCATTCTGTACCACTTTATTGAAAATAGGGATGTGCATAACATTTTGTGCATGAACCAACCTATGTACTAAATACTTGGCTTGGAATGACTCATCTCTAAAGCAAATACTGTATGCACAATGCAGATAGTTTGGTCTATGCATGGTATGTAACAGAGCTGTTTAGTTTCAGATAAAGTGACTGGGAAGAATCAGGAAAAAAGCCAAGTATAGTAATAATTGAAGAAACAAAGGGGAAGGAAGACCCTGGAAAGATCAAAGGAAAAGTGAGTTTGTAGAATACAGATAGTCTCCATTTTGCAAATAGGGTGCTAATAAATGGCAATAAAAGAAATTCTGACCAATGTGCATATCAGCACCCAGATTTCTGCACCTAACAACAATACATGCCAGAATAAGAATAATACAGGTTCAACTAAAACTAATCGAGACAGTGATATTCTCTCTCTCTCTCTCTCTCTCTCTCTCTCTCTCTCTCTCTCTCTCTCTCTCTCTTTTTTTTTTTTTCTCTCTCTCTCTTTCTTCAGCCAAAACATACTCAAGTGTTGGAAATTAGTTGCCATTCATGCCAGAAAAGGTACCACAACACTTAGGAAGATCCCCAAGTTTATACATCGTATACATGCACACACAAACAAACATTTACATCTTAATGACCATTTTTCTGAATTAAATGCAGTTGATAAACAAGGGCTACCTGTATGGAGTCTGTACTGAATTATTACAATAGTTTCAGGTAGACACATTAGTACATTGTTAGTAGTAGCTGAAGATAAGAAATGAAGGCATTGACAAAATGGTAAAGAGCAGTCGAATATGTTATCGTGGGACATCAATGAGAGTTGATTGGAGGGAGGAAAGGCATTGGGAAGATCAAGAATAAGTGAGGCAGTGGGAAATTCCATACTAGGAGCTGTTTGGGGGAAAACAGAAAGATAACTGTGTGTAATAGCTTCAGCCTATTCTCTCTGTTCAGAGCATTTCATTCAGAGCAACTAAAGTATGCTGTATTTTTATTCTGAAAAACCATCATTGTTTCAAAATGATTTTACGGAAAAGTTGGCTATATGTTATACTCTTATACTGAGCAGGAAAGAAAGAATGAGCACTGGTTTCTTGTGTTGTTCTTTGTGTTTCAAGAGAGGTTGTGTTTCAACTGAGGAACTGAAGGATATAGCCCATAGAAGTGTGGAAGTATCTAGAGAGAATGAAATTGATTACCCACAAAAAGAACATGAGTATAATGGAGTAAAACAATGAACAAGAGTTCAGTAATATGTTGCAGACTCCTTTTATCTATAAAGAAGATTCCATTTCAGTTTCATGAGCCAGATGTTTTCCACTTTCAAACATAGCATTGCCCAGTTTCAAAAAAGCTAACATTTTAGTAACTGGGGAAAATTTCCTTTCTTCTTCCCTTTTCTGTTTTTGTTTCTTTGCTTCTTTTTTCTTTTTTTCACACTATAGTGTTAGTATTTAATACATTTTCTATGAATATTCATGAATGAAATAGTGCTAAATTGCTATATCTTTTTGATTTTGATTTTTGATATAAAAAGTGCACAAAAGTGCTTTTTCAATTTAGATCTCTAGTCAATATAACTCTGAGGATAATATTTTATTCCTAATATTTTTCAGGCAGAGATTTCTAGCATAAAGCTGAACATCTGTTTCCTCATCATTGTGGAATTTCCCTTCCCCACCCCCTTACATTTTTAAAATACTGTATAGTGTGATGACAAGACGATAGCAGATATATAACCTGAAGCAAATATCACATCACTCAAAACTTTTCCGATTTCTCTTGCATTAAGAATATACATTGATCAAGAGGAGACTGAAACACCTTTCTGTGATCTTTACCTTGCCAAATATTCTACATTAATGCCAAATTTAAAAGATAATCCACTGCTTTAGGTGAAAACCTTCATCATTTTTAGAGTGAAATGTAAATAGATTCTCAAACTATAGCTAGGGAAGTTAAGAGGTAAATGGGACAGGTAGCTTATGTGCAAGGCCATCTTCAGTGTAATATTGAATGCTTACTAGAACAGAAAGACCAAACGTGCATTAAATAAATATATAAATTTTATGATTATAAATTAAAAGCAGGAAACTCCTAGAATAAAACTATGCTTATATTACTATCATTTCAGTAAGTGTTTCTAACACAGTTATAAGTTAATTTTTTTCCAGTGTAAGACCATGAAGGGATAAATTAATTTATTGTCCTATTTATATCACCTAAATGGGCTCTTGATAGATGAACTGCCACAGAACATCATTAGAGCTGAAACAGCTCTTGTTTAATATTTATCATCTGTAAAGTTGGTTAGTCATATTCCATGAATGTTTTGTAAGGTATCACTGATGGTGTACTCTTCAGTGAAAAATACAGTGCTACGAGAAGCATTGAACTTGCAGTGCTCACAGCTCTTCTAATGAGACTTACTACTATAGGATGTTTCTTCTTCTTCCTTGCTACCACAAACCACTCCATTTCTTCAAGGCTATGATGGCTGGGAATGATGGAATTGACATCTGTAGGTCACAGGTCAGAGAAGAGTAAATTAAATGTGTAAAGTGTTACATAGGACTAGAAGAATAAGAGAGAGCAGTGGTGCACATATGTTAGTAAGAAGACAGCAGCATAAGGTATTGTGGACACAGCTTTTGGCACCATGTGATCTTTCTTGCACACATAAAATTTGCCTGCTATTTGCCATTCCATCCATTTTTCAAGAAGTCATTATTCCGCCCGGTATGTGTACTTATATGTATATACTTATTAAATTTCTATACCACCCAGTTCACCTAAGTAACTGTGGGCAGTTTACAACAGCATGATAAAACAATAGGAACATGCAAATAAAATCACAGATTAAAAACAGAATTAAAAGTAGTTAAAACGTACAAATTAAAAGTAAAAACCAAAGTTAAACAATGTAGAAGACTATAAAGTTTAATGAGGTGGTAAAGTGCCTTCAAGACACCAGCCACCCATGGTCGCTTAACCTTCTTAGGCTAATTGGTAGAGCCAGATCTTGACCCTCTTCTGGAAAACCATGGCTTCAATATGCAGAATATGCAGGATGGAAGGATAGTATCTTTTCTTTTGCCTTAAGCCAGGGATGTCAAACTCAAGGCCTGAAGGCTAGATCCAGCCCACAGGATGCTTAGATCTGGCCCACAAGGCTGCCCTGGAAACAGCGAAGGACCGGCCCATGATGCCTATGCCAGCAAAAATGGAGCTCAGGAGGACCACGGGCGGCCCTCCCAAACTCTGTTTTCACTGGCAGAGGATTTCAGGAGGCCGTCACAGCCAAAAACGGAGCTTGGGAGCCCATTTTCATTGGCAGAGTGCTCAGGCCAAAACAAGTGCCCCTGACACGAGTGACATCAAGCTGACCACACCCACCCTGGCCCCCTGAAGTCAAACTCAACCCTGATGCGTCTCTCAATGAAATTGAGTTTGACACCCCTGCCTTAAGCAAAAACAAATCTTGATACAGTTCTTCTTCTGTCCAATTTTCATAAGACTATGTGAAGTCAGGTTCACAAACTAGTTCACTGAAGAGTGTAAGACACTGTGTTTGTGAGAAGAAGCTTGAGCATCGAATCCCATTCATATCATACCAATCATTATGTATGAGATACGTTCCATTAATTATTTTCCTTTCAGGCTAGGTTTGCATTTTTAGAAGCAGTTTAGATACTAATGCTGTACAAATAAATTTAGAATTATCTGGTTAGGCAATAATATAAGAGAAGCAATGTAGCAAACAACTCTCCCTTCCAATAGTCTGCTGCCAACTCTCAGCCTTGGCCACCTGAAACAGCTTCATCACTCTGCCTGACTCTAGTTGCTTGAATGACTAGTCATGCTAGCAACTGACAGGCAAAACATAAGTTTTAACTCTGAATCACAGACAGTAAATTATAGCAAAATATTTAAAAACAATCTGGTTCATTTCTACTTCGGTCAAGTTTATTCCACTACATCAGCACTTTACTCTCTCATCTGAAAATATCTGTCATGACTACAAGATAAAGAAGGATCTAGGATACAATTCTTGTATTTAAGAGAAAAACAAGTGCAATAAGTTTATTATACTGTATTTTAATTTGGTCTTTATGGGAAGCAACAAGTAATTTTGGAGATCTTGCCAGGGTTAGTTCCCAGAAGACTTTTAATCCAGTTCCACAATTTATCAGTCCCCTGTCGATAATTTTTCCTTCTAGGCTATGGATGCATGGGAATTTTTTTTTGAAGAAGGGCTTCAGACTTTGAATATAGGGATAAAATTCCTCTGTTATTCATTGAAGCATGCTTCTCTTTTGGAGGGGCTTTGCATGAGTGTGAAAAAGATGTGACTGTTTTAATGAATCAAATTATTAAAGCAGTATATATTTGAAGCAACTCTCAAAGCTGAAAAAGCCCACAGCTTAAAATATGTACTATGAGAGATGCTGCACATCCAAAGTGCTTCTTCCAAATAATTTTGTAGTTACAGCCCTAATATTTATTTGTCACTCAAAAGCTATACATAAGCTTAAATGCATAAGATCCTGAAAAGACTAACATGAGAGAAAAAAAGAAATCATATTGAATTTCACCTAATAACTCAGTACGATTTTTCCTGTCCTATTAAGGTATGTAATGTAAAATTATTACCATATGAGGGAAGCTACCTTCTCTGTAGGTACAATTGCATCATATCAAAAAGCTTAAGGTTGTGAGCTGTTTCCATTTGGATATCTACAAGTCTATTAGGACTTCCTGGCCACATTGACTGCAGTTTTAAAAAAAGAGGAAAAATGACAAGTTTTTTTTTCCCCTGACTAGATCCATGTATAGCTGAAGTTATTATGGGTGGAAAGAAGGGCTTTGTACATAAGAATACAATGAGTGGGAGTTTAAGTTGTTCTAATACAATGTCCCTCAGCATTCCTTTTCTCTTTGCTAATTTAGTAACATTTGATTGGCCTGTTCCATTTTATACCAATTTTTTGGCTTTTATGCTCACCAAACTATGTGAATGACAACATCTGTGTGGGTGTTGGTCAGAAAGGATCCAAAACAAGCCTGCTTTATAACAAGTGTACCTAAATGTGAACATGAGGCAATTTCATGAGCCATGAGGGTGACTAGTTAATTATTTAATAATCAAGGATTATGCAACAGGAACACATTGTTTGTACTGAAATTATATCCAAATCAAAAAATAGCATAGAGATTATTTTTAGGATGGGAGGGACAGAATCGTTAAAGCACATTCTTTAAAAGTAGAAGATCCCATAGATTCAAACTTCTTCAAATGGGACATGAACAGCCACTGCCAGTAAGATAAGGATGGTGTGTCAAAGAGATGAGAGCCATGGTGTATGATTAAGGTATCAAGTTAGAAATCAGGAAACCATTCATTCTAATTCCATCTTGGGCATGAAGCCAGATGGGTGATCTTGGGCCAATCATACCCCTTCATTCCCAGGAAGGAGGGAAAGGCAAACCACTTCTGAAAATCCTTGCCAAGAAAGGCAATAGATTTGTTTCTATAGAAAATCTTTTTCATTTCCAGATAAGTATTTTGATAGCTGTAATTTCCTCAGCCAACTCTAAATATTTTATGCCAGTAAAATAAATATAATATGTAAGAGATGATCTGAAATAATAGAATATGCCATTTAGGAAGGTAAAGAACCGAAATTGGCTTGTTTTCTTTTGAAGCAGAAGATGCAGTTTTTGCCATTATGCCTATGGAATTAGTTATTAGAATATTCACCATACAAACATATAAAAATAATCATGATATGGAACATCTGGAGATTCTATCATAGTTATATCTTTTACTTATTGTCAGCATTTCAAGCTAAGTCAAGATAGAAAGCAAACTTTGCAAAGATTATAGGGATACTGCCAATAATTATCCTACAATAATTAGTTGTAGGATGGTAACACTAACAGAATCTTAAAAATCTGCAAAAATTTCTGTCAGCCTCTTCTTATACCAAACAGAATCAAGGCAGGGATACTTTGAGTTTCTTTCTTGCATTTATTTTTCCTTTCCTGGGACTGAGTTGCTTTATTATCTCTCAATTATTCCTGCATACTGTTGTCGAGATTACCTTCACAGATTAAGTTACAGTCTGAAATGTACAAATTTCTGTACAAATGTTTGAATCCAGTCCTTCTGGTAGGATGAACTATCATTCATACAGGACTATGACCCACACATGCAGATTTAAGATAACTTTTTTATTATGTTCTGCCTATAATAAAAGGAATTTTCAGCCTTCTTTTGGGAACAAATAGATAAGGCTCCATGGAACATTGGGGAGGGGGGTGTCAGTCCTAACCCATTTGCAGTCGCAGAGTGATGCAGGCTAACTTCGTGCTTGAGCCCTCCTCCCTGCCAGGTTAGGTGCTTGGCAACAGTACTTGTTGCTTTGTCAAGAATGTCAAAAAGTAATATTTACATAAAGGTTTGTACAGGTAGTCTTCAATTAACAATGGTAATTAACATAGCTGCAAAGCACAATGTCATATGACCACACCATCTTACAATGGCAGTTCTGGAAATTCCAGTTGTGGTCATTAGGTAAGACATCATATAGTCACTATTTGCAATTTAGTCCTGGCTTTCCTACTGACTTCGTTGGAAGCTGGCAGTCGAGGTCACAAATAGAATAGAATTCTTTACTGGCCAAGTGTGGTTAGATACACAAGGAATGTGTTTCTGGTGCATAAGCTCTCAATGTATATACAACAATAGTGATAGATCATTAACATAGTCATTGTAAAATACATTCATCATAAAACATTAGATGCAATACTTTGTGATAATCATGGATATTAAATAATCAACTAACATAAATCATACTAGGATACTAAGTAAGCAATATAAATCATAAGATACAAGCAACAAAGTTATAGTCATAAGAAGATAAGGAGATAGGTAATAGGGAAGATGAGAATAATGATGGTAATACTGTCTTTTTAGACAGTTTGACAGTGTTGTGGGAATTAGTTGTTTAGCAGAGTGATGGGATTGGAGGGGGGACTTTTCCTTGGATCTAATTGTTCTGACCTGCAGAGCCCTATAGCATCATTTTGAGGGTAGAAGTGGAAACTGTTTATGTCCAGGATATGAGGGGTCTGTAGATATTTTCACAGCCCTCTTTCTGGCTCGTGCAGTATACAGGTCCTCAACAGAAGACAGACTGGTAGCAATTGTTTTTTCTGCAGTTCTAATTATCTGTTGAAGTCTTTATTTGTCTTGATTGGTTGCAGTGCCAAACCATAGAGTTATAGAGGTGCAGATGACAGACTCAATAATTCCTGTATAGAATGGTGATTATAGGACTGCAGGACAGTGCAATTATTATAAATTGCAATTCAGTTGACAACCATCTGAATTGGAATCATGTGATTTCAAGGATGCTATAATGACTGCAACTTTCTCAAACCATTCAAAACTTTGAATGGTAACTGAACAATTGATCAAGCTAGAGACTAGATTCACTGAGTACTTACCTGTACATGTTTTCTAAAAGACCTGGCTGAATGAATTTTTTTCCTAAACTTACAAGATAGTGCCTTACAAAAGTTGATGAGACTTTTAATATCAATGATTAAATCAAATGTGTGTGTAAATCCTTCCAACCTGCCTGAAACATTTAGATTTTGTCTTTTCCTACAAGCTTTTGACTGCTATTCATTTCACTTCTATTCTGTTTAATTGCATGGCTGCCTCGCAACAATTATAACTCCGTCTTGTACAGAGAAGAAATACATTTCTCATGACATATTTTATCTTTTATTTAGTGTCAAAAAGTCTTCCCTATATGGGGACTTAGAACTGTAACTACGGTGGCTGTGTAAGTAGATAGAAAATTAGCTGACTAAGCTGGAGAGAATGCTGGAAAGGCTTAGGGTTGAGTCCATCTGGGACTGTGTTGCCATGCTAACCAATTAATTATTATTCATTGGTCCCAAGGGTGGAAGTCTTACATTAGTAACACAGTCATATAGAGGAAACTCTATTTATGGTTTTTCCTTCCTTCTCTAATCTATAAATTTAACAATAGGGCATTAACTTTAAAGAAAAGTTATTCACCATTGCTTGTAGTCTTTGGTATGTTTGAAAATGATTTGCTGAGACTTTTCCCTTAGTTTTTTTGTAGCTTGGAAGATTTCCACATGCCATAGTTTTTGCCCCATTTCTATGTCCCTTTTATCCTTCTTTATCATTTCGAAGCCAACCTTCAATATATTTTGCTTCTGATGACCTTTGAAAAGACAAAATGTTTTAATTTTCCTTTTAGTTAGGGTAGTTGAAGCAGCAACAAGATTCAAACCCTGTTGAATTGGCTTTGTTCTTGAGATTACAAAATATTCTAACCTTCAGTATACATAAAAGGAAACAAATGCCAAGAATACAAACAAAGGTATCCACATTTTCAATACAGGTTGTGTGCATTTGTGTGCCTGGATATTTGCATGAATAAATATACAAATGAGCAGTTGTTCATACAGAAGTCACCCTGATATAACAATCTATTGTTTATGTTAAAAAGCCTTTGCTAGCCATAATTCTGATGATTAGTCAGGTATTTTTTGCAACAGTTCAGACTTTGACTATATTGTACAGCATTTTGCTTGGGGCCAAAGACAACCAACCTTTTTTCAGGCCTAACTAGATCTTTCTAAAGTTACTCATGTAAAAGTATTACATAGCATTTTTTAGTCCTTAATGGATTTTTTTTCCTATGTGCATAAACAAAAAGAAAATGAAAAATAGCTCTGGAAAACTACAAGAGTGTTGTAAGAGGAATATTTTTATCTTGCTTTTATTATTTTTTAAATAAATAACTCAAAGTGGCAAAATGCTCCTTTCTCCTATTTTCTCCATGACAACAACCCGGTGAGGTGAGTTGGGCTGATAATATATAAATCCGTGTAAACTTATATAAATGAGCAGGGCAATTGCATAATTAAAAAAAAAATATCCAGAAGAAGATTCTTTAAGACCTGATTGAGTTTTGACAGAAAATTGGATCACAGCTATGTATTTCACAAGTAGTGAAACAATGTAACCATGTTAAGAGAAATAAAATCACACTGATGACACAGTAATAACTGTAAATAAATTTGATCTCAGTGATATAGGTAATCTGAGTAGATATGGTATTATTTACTGTAACTGAGCATCTTTGCAATAGAAGCAGTAGATAAAATGTGGGTTAATGAGGGGTCCTTGGTGCTCTGTGAGCTTGGTTGTTTCCTTGCAGACATTTTATTACCCAAACTAGATAACATAATCAGTGCTAATGAAGCATCACAAGAAAACAACCAAGCTCAGAGAGCATTCAGGACCCCTCACTTCAACCTTATAAATATTCTCTTACATTAATGTGGATTAATGTCTCAGGACCTCCTTCACAGGTGCAAAACCTTTATTCAAATGAGATATCCCATAATCTCCTCTCAAGAACAGTTGCATTAAATCTTGCTAGAGTTAGCATTATTCTGAACTTTGGAACTGTTATTTTACATAGATATATAGCCAGTCTGCAAAAATAAAAGATGAATGATTGTCCAAGTACATATATCTGTGTAAGGCAGTCAGGTCTAAATTCTTGGCACTCAATGAGAAATCATAGCACTTCACTTTTTTAATGTTATGTTTTACCCTACAATGAAAAAAAATCATTGCACGTAACACTCTCCCTAAATACTTGAAAATTTTAACAATGGGAAGGAATTTAGAACTTAATACATACGTTTAACTGTTGTGGAGATTGTACATTCTTAAGAATATATTTTTTACCTGAAAATTTATCATGATTTGCTTCATGGCTATCAAGAATGCACAACCCAAAGCTTGAAAACAAAGTTAATTTTTAAAGTATTCTTATTTAATCTTTGAATTCTGTGTAACTGGCTGTTTGGAAAGAAAGGATTTCTTTTTGTGAGGTTTTAATTTGCTTGAATGAAAAATGTCCTCACAAAACAAGACCTGAGATTGGCATTTCTTAGTGGAATCTTTTTATCATACAGAAGCAGATATGAGATCCCTATACAGAACACTCTGCCCGTGTCTACATCCTAACACCCTATCTTTTCTAATCCAGATTGTTTCTCACAGCAATGTTATTTTATTGTCCTGTCAGGAGATATATATATATGGCTGTTGAGAAATGAGGACTACTACTTTGACTGGTGCAGCTTTCAGAAATAGTAGGCCATTCCAAGGCTATAAATGGATTACCATTAATGAGGGCTTGCACATTGTCCAGTAAACCTTCAAGTGCTTCTTTGTCTAGAGGGTGGAGATGAAATGCTTCTTGCATGTTGTTGGAGGGTGGAACAATGTGAAGAGAAGGTTAGTTATGATTTCAACACTGCATTAGGTGACATCAGTGTAAATTGAATGTCTTAAGAAGCAAGTCACTGACCGAAGGCACACTCAGGGCTTCAAAAATTTTAGCAAAGGGTTTTATGCCCGGTTGCTGGGTGGGCGTGGCCATGATGGGTGCGGCCTAGTCAGCTCCTGCGCTACAGTGGGGAGGGGCATTTTTGCCCTCCCTGGGCTCCAGAGGTTTTCCTTGAGCCTCCAGGAGGGTGAAAATGGCCTCCATGGGCTCTGGAGGCTCTCTGGAAGCTGGAAATGGGCCCATTTCCAGACTTCCCAAACTTCCAGGAGGGCCGTTTTTTGCTCTCCGCACGCACCCTGTACTTACATGCATCCAAAACGGACCACATGGGGACTCCTCGGAGGGGAGGGGAGGGGTGGGCAGGGCCAGCCAGGAGTGGGATTTGGGGGTTCTCTGAACTGCATAGAATCTTAGCTAGGGGCTCTCCTGAACCCCTGTGAACCACCAGCAGCACACCCCTGGGCACACTGGCCAGAACTTCACACATAGCAGTACATTTCTCTTTATCCAATTACCCAAGAAAAGTGCTGGATAAAATGTTCAATGTTTGATACAGAGTGGCCATAAATGTTTGATACAGACTGGCCATAAATGGCATATTGTCAAAGACTGCCAATGCATCTAATTGAGGACAGTAAATTGTCTCAGCAAAATCTCTCTTTTTTAATTGAGGTTTTCTTGCCACAAATATTGGAAGTCAACTAGAGTGAGGCATGTTCTATATTTTTCCAGTCTTCTATTCCTAATTCAACACAATGTAGAGAATGTTAAAATATCTGCTGCTTTCTTTTCCATTGGTAATTATTGGTTCATATAGCTAGGCAGCAATAACTCAATATCAGTTTACATGAGTAGCAGTCAGCCAACAAACATGACAGAATGTTAGTTTTGTCATTTGCCATTGTTTTCGTGCATGTTGGTTGACCATGGGTTAACACAACAAAGCAACCAGAACTGAAATTATTTTTCTCATCATTAAGAATTGGTCAAGAGATGGAGTTGCAGTTATGTTAGCTAGTTAAATAAGAAAAATCAGTCCCTCCTTTATATTCCAAATCATTTCTCCGAGTAAGCAGTTTTTCTTTGGTAATAACTGAAATGAGTTTAACTTCCTCCTTATGTAGTTATCTCAGTTCTATTCCATGAAACTCTATCTAACTCTTTTGACTTTTTAACAAATTTATTTTGTGATGCTTGTGGTGATAAGTGGTCATAAATTATCTATTATCCATCCATCCATCTATACTTACACACGCACACAGAGACCCCCACACACCTACAGGCCTATTTCCATTTCATTTTCCACCACTTGTATAATTGCTGCATTTCCATTCCCAGAGGTTTGATTTTGCTGTAATAATGTTTAAATTCTCTGCTAGGATCCTTTAATCCTCTCTAAGATTTCTGGCACTTATTTATTTTACTATGTTTTATGCTGCTTCAAATACCAGCTTTTAGCAGTGTTCAATCAAACATATAAAGAAAGTTAAGACAAAACACTCATGGCAATTCCAAATATATTCACCAGCTCCATATATATGAGTCTACATGACAAATAACAATTTTAGATTATTATTATTATTATTTGCTATTTTATGGGTAGGCTGCAGCCTGTCCTAAGACATATTACATTACAACAACAGAAATTTGTTGTAAGCCAAATCTCTTGCATTGTAAAGAAACACAATATAGGCAAACAACAACAAAATTCTCTTTGTCTCCAGCAACTATAATTTGCTATAATATATTAGTTAGAGATTAGAAAGAAACTATTTAGTCCAGAAAGAGAACTCAACAGTCTCCTTGGGAAATGAAGAATTACCAAGTAGTAAAATGACTGCATTCAATTAGGCCAGTACTTTTAATGGGATATTGAATTTTAATGAGATATTCTGGTTCAGAAAGGCTCAGGCAACAAGCTACTAAATCAATTCCTTTTGCAACTAATGGATCAACAATCAGTTGATCCCAAAAAGAGAACTTGCACTTGTAGAAAAACACCAATAAGAAGAAAAAAGTCTTTCTGATGGGTTTTTATTATCATTCAAGTTCTGGATTATCTGACTATTGACATGATCACCAGACTGAGTATCTCACCTCTTGCCAACTTCTGACAAAGTGAATGCATGTGCTCAGTTTTGAAAACTGGGGTATAAAATTCTGGTCACATTCAGACAATTTATCAGCATAAAAGCTATGTTAATTTATGTAGCAGCATTTTTTTAAAGAGATGGATACATCTGAAGGTGCAGTAAAAATTGAAAACATATCCATTAAGTTGGATGAGCCAGTAGCTATTGAGGGAGTAAGCTTAGAAAAATGAGATGACAGGCCAGGAAGTAGGCTGTTTGCCAGACAAGGTAGCTGAGTATTCTTATCCTAGATGACAGTTCCAAAAACTTAGCAATAGCGCATATTAATAATTTCAGTGACAAAATGCATTTTTCTAATCAGCATGAAACTCTTGAGAAGTCACCAGTTATTTGCCTTTTAAGATGAAAGGAGCTGTGGAATGTGCTGGCTTCAAAATGGAGTCCCTGTCTTGTCAGCATTTTAAGGGGTTTCCTGCTCTAGTAGGTTCAAAGAGCAATTACAGGCTCCAGCAAAAGTACAACAAATGGAAAACAGATGGTCTGGCTCTCCCCAAACCCTGGAGAATTAGCCAAAGCTAGACCCAAGACCATTTAATAAGCCGAAGGGAAAGTTATCTTCCTTTACTCCCAAGGCAGGAAGTGCTGTTACATTGAGGGAGAAATTCAGTGGCTACTACCCTTTTTGTACACTTATCTCAAAGCCCAACACTGAAGTCCACAGAGGAAGAGGATAAATGATACTAAAAAGCTGCTTTCTTTCCTACTTTCATGTCTCATTTCCCTCAGAAATCCTTTGACAGCCAAGAATGGGAAGGTAACCTTCAGTTGTTCTGCATACAGTATGCTTGTAACTAAGTTTTCATTCCAGTTGCTGATTTAGGGGCCTACATATACTTTGCCCTTGAGAGGAATATGTGGCAGGTTAAACAGCATGAGGTCAAAGATTTGTCTTCCTTTCTCAAAGACAATTTTCACTTCTAACCCTCAGATGTAGGATTCCAGATTAAAGTTAACTCTAACATCTGGAAGTCTAATGAATGGGAGCTCACAACCTCCTTGGTTACTGGGTCCACTGTCAAGCTTCTCTTACCATTTGGAAGTTTTGTTTAACAGCAGATGCTCTCAGAAATCTCTACTTTATAGCATAATTTCTCTGGACCCTCTCTCTTTCCCATTATTCAAGCTTTGGCCTGTTTTCAAAAAAACTGTGTTTTGAAAAGTATACTTTTAGATCATTTTGTTTGTGTTCTTTCTATCTTTGGCTGCCTAATTTGTAGTCATAGCCAAACATGGCTGCATAATATCAATATATGGAGTACTCAGAAAATGGTTTTAATTCCTTGCTGCTGGAATTGATTTCGTTATGTACTTTGGAGAGTAGAAGCTTAAGTCATTAATTTACCCATGTTCTGAAAATTCTACATCTCATGCAGCAACATTTTATTTTCTACCTTTCCTGCTAAGATATCAGAGGTTTTTTTTACGATCATATATGTCCCTTTCACCTGCTGTCTGACTCTTCTTACCAGGGTGTCCTCAAGAGGGATTGCCAGGAGAAACTAAGACCTTCTGGAACTGCAGTTCTTACAAGAAAGCTATTGCTTAAGCAAGTACACATCTTTCACACTCATAAAATCTTGAGTGCCAACATCTTTGTACAAATACTCTCGTCCTCAGTGTGTACAAGCAGTGGAAAAAGATTTCTTTTTTTTTTGAAAAAGGTCAGAAAAAAAGTGTGGGTTGGAATTAATAGGAACTGTCATGTGTTCTGGGAAAACTGAGCTTGCTTTTAAAACTCTTGGACTTAGTACAAAGAACCAATCATTTACTAAGCCTTTCGCTGTCTGCTGAAGATTATAATGACTGAATGGAAAATAAATAAATGTGGCCAAATTCTAACCAAAAGGGAGCAAACATTTGAAGAAAGGTGATGCTAAAGTTGCCAGGTGTGGCACAGGATGGTGTACATACAAAAACTAGCCCACAAGCATACAAGCTGCTAAAAAGCTGTAGCAACAGGCTAATGTATGCAAACAACAGATTTTTTTTCACTGAATAATCAGCCTTCAGCTCAGATATTGCTTTGTTTTCATGTCTGATGAACACAACTGTGAGTCTGTCCTTTTAGTTCCTCCCTCATGCCCTTTTGTATGAATGGTTTACTTGCTTGTATAATTGTTATATTTCATACATTAGACTCTTTCATTGAAAAACACAGGCATATTTTAGCTTTACAAACCTTGGGACCAATTTGATTTGTTTCATAAGTATGCTGAAGGCAAAATTAATCACATCTGGCACAATTAAATGCTACTGGATCTGTTATAGAGTCAGTGGGTGCCTCACAACTATTCCAGCCTGGCTTCTTTCCACTTAATATGTTGGGGTTACAATGCCCAACATTCCCTGCAAATATTGAAAGCAAAGCAACTCAGGCTATTGCTTGATGGAAAACTCATCACTGGCATGCTTGGAATTCAGTCAAACGTTATTTTTTGTCTTATGCTTTGGGAAATACACACAAGACATTGAGTACTTTTGGCACAGCATGGGCTGTGGGCTGGATTTTTAAGTTGATGTCATTCCTTCTGCTTAAATCCGTAGGAACATATTGTCAAGCCATTGCTCACCAAATCTTTGTTTTAGTTGGGCAAAAGTAATTTAGCTCATTATGGTTTGAAGAAACTTCTTCCTCCTTCTAACCACAGCTAGCTTTATGAATTCAACTGGCTATATATCAATATTTATTTTGCAGCACTTGACACATTCCAAAAAATCATTCCTAGATTCCACTGCAGGCTATAGGTTGCTTTGTGTTTGTTTATTGCCATCTAGAAATAAGGCTATTCCATACAAAATAGCAATCTGTCATTATTCTGCATAGAATAGTCTTTGTTGTCTAGTGTTATTATTTGCCTGTCAGAATGATTTTTCTTTTCCCTTATAATTTAAGTAAAGTACAATTCGTGCCATTTGATTATAATGACTAAGGCAAGTTCAGACTAAAATGTTGCTGCACACCAGAAAGCAAAGCAATAGTTCTGTCTACCTCAGATCCATTTCCAGCATGTAGAAGCCGACATTTAAAAATTTTGCAAAATACCATGATGCACCAATTTAGTTTCCCACAATCCTTCTAACACTGCTGAAGGAAATTAGATGGTTAAGTAAACCTTCAGGGAGCTTTATAGCAAAGGAAAAAGGTTGGCCTTCTAAATCTGGGCTGCATAAATCCAGTGGCTAATAGATAGGGGCAAATAGTTATAGTTGCTGGTCTCTCTTTGCTACCATCTAGTGATCATCAGAATTTTTACAATCTGGTAGCATTACAAGATTACAATTGGAAACCATACTGCTGATTTATATATTGATTGAATGTGATGGGGTTCTAAGTGATGTATAATGCTGAGCGCACCATCAGGTTTAAAATAATCCCTGCTGATTGCTCATAGAGCCATTCCAGACACCAACAGGCTTCCTATCCCATGCTATAATAGTTCATACCTTCCTTTTTCTACCTTCAAACTTGCCTTTTTGGAACAGAAGCCTAATACTTGCATTTACCCCCTTTTTTTGCCAAAAAGTATGTACATACACATAAACCTCATGAATCTACTTAAACATGTAAGCATTTAACAACTTCCATTAATACCAATTTTCTCCCCAAAATCCTTCATTCCCCACTATTTGAAAAAGAAAGACCAGGCAATCAGGTACTTGACACAAGAAGGCTATCTTCATTTGCTGTTGCTGGGACTGGCCAGGAAACTAAGTTATGAGTATCCTGTCAGAAATATTTGAAAAGGGACATTCTTGCAAATGGCCAGTCACAGAACAAGTATGAGCTCATGCAAGTTTTATTTACTCCCACTTGAAAAGAAGTGCTTTGCCATTGCTCCCCTGCATATATGCATTATAAATTTTAGAAAAAGACAGTCCATGCCAGTGAATATTGTCAGGGGAAAGAGTGTTCAGAAAGAAATGCTGCTAGACCTCCCGTTTCCAATTATTTTGTTTTTAATTTAGATTCTCCTTAGGAAAAAAAATCAATGAATCAACATAGGTCAACCAGGATCATGTCACTACTATTTCTCTTTTTAAAAAAGACATTTTGATGACAATCAGAGTAATTGGGGGGGTCACTCTTGCTTCACACCTGTCCCAAACATTCAACATGACACATGTAATATAATGATTTTTAAACTCTATATTGACCTTATCTTTGTTATGCCATCTGTTGGAAGAAATATCCTTCTGGGTTCAGTTCCATGTGGGGAAAAAGACACTGGATTCATGGAAGTTGCTTGGAAAGAAGGTTTATTGATGAACAGGTTCACATGCCTTGAAAATCTTGGGTGAAGAAAAGGGAAGAGATGCTGAAAGTCCCTGGGTTTTATGCCCTCTCTGGGCTTTGAACTTCCTGAGCCATGGGAAGAGTATCCTGACTGGTTGTCAGACTCCCATGCAGGGGTAGCTTGGTTGAATCTTGCTGGGTGATGTAATCTTCCCAGGTGCCATGTGGTGAGATGGGTAGAGGACTAATCCTATCATGTCCTGAGGGCCATGTCTTAATCCCATCACCCTGGAGCTGGAGGGGGGCAGGGAGCTGCAGGAAGGTGCTTTGTCTTTAAAAACATATTTCTCCTTTTCTCATCCAGGGGAAATATAATATTCTGTCTTTTTAATATTTCCTAGAATATTTAATTCTTCTAGGAGAGGAATGGGTGCTAACTTTCTACACATCCAAATAGGCATGCCATCCAAATCTCAAATCCTGCCTTCCAATTCCAACAACCTCCTATTGCTCAAAATCACCCACTCATTTTCTGTACCTGACAGAAAGCAGCAAAATACAATTTTAGGTCAGGTAGTCCTAGCCCACTTCTTTTTTTAACATCTTGCAACAATTTATTCTTGATTTTTAACTTGCCATATAAATTTAGAAATATCTTTTTGCCATTGTTTGAATGGTACAACAGTTGTCAATATCAATATTGTTTGAAATAAAAAATAGCACCTTAGGTAAAACATGCATCTTAGTCACTGAAATTCTATTCAACAACAGATGTAATTTGTTCCACTTTAATAAGTCTTTTACACATTGTTCCACAGTTTAACATAGTTATTCTGCACCAATATAAAATTCACATTGGTCACTATAACCCATAAATGTTTAGCTTCTTAATTTTAAAACCAGATGTTTTCATCAGTCTCTTGATCCTGTATATTCTTATTCTTAATTCTTATTCTTTGTTTTTGTTTATTTACTTTAAAACCAGCTAATGCCTTCAGTTTCTTTATTAAGAGTTCAATACCACTCTGAGGCTCTTATAAAATCAAAACTAGATCATCAGCAAAACTCCTTAATTTTTAAGTCTCTTTTTTTAGTTTTCACTCCCATTATTTTCTCATTTTGTCCAATGCCTTTGTTCAAAATGTGTGTGTGTGTGTGTGTGTGTGTGTGTGTGTGTGTGAATGTGTGTATAAATACATAGAGACACTTAATTTCTTGAGTAAAACTCTCCCCAAAGTCCACATCTTCATCTGATTTCTTTTCTAACATGCATCTTTTAACAGAGACAAGAATTCCATGTATTGCTAATGGTTGCAACTCTGACAATGTGAACTAGTCAAAAACTGACTCCAGCCAAAATGTCCAGATCCCACATTCCAAACACAGGGCATTCCACCACGCTTGGCTGATGTTATTTTCTTTTTGGCACGTGGACACACACATGCACTGTCCACAGCAGTCAGTTCTGAGGTTTCCTTGATGATGGGAAACACATGTTTTCGGCCATGTTACTGTTGTTCTGTCCCTAAAATAAGAAAGAAAACAAGAGTTTGTGTGAGTCATTGCAAGAAGTCCCATTGTCAGCTTTTTAATCATGTCCTGTATGAGGGTTGTTGTTTTTTTCCAGCAAATATCAGAGACTTTATTCAACAGTCATGCCATGAGATAAAACCCTACGGAATTACTCCAGGCACTTTTCGCTTGGCCTTTAAATTCTTTTCTCATGCAGTCTGTTGACTGAGTGATTCAGAGATACTTTGGGCTTCATATCCAGATTTCTAGAAGGAAGATGAACTGATGGGCATATAAAGATGGAAAAGTGTATGCTTTTTACGTTAATAAATGTACCTTTTATTAACAAATAAGCTCCTTCTGCAACAGTAAAAGGAGTGGAATAAGAGATATTATTGTATACCTGTTCAATAATTCTTAAAATTAACCAATGCAATCCTAAATGCAAAATAATATATTTCCTAATTTTGATATTTATGTAAGCAAATGTTTTAGGACATTGTGTTAAAACTAGAGTTATTTCTGTTTAGAGGTTATTGATATATAGGTGAAATTGCTGGATGCATCTGAAAACCAAAACCTGTCCACATAAGTAGTAGCTTACAATGCTGTTTTATGGATGTGTAGTCAGATATCATTCCTACCTTTTATGGGACTGTTTCCATTCAATTGTGACCTCAGAGCCTCTCCCTTCTGCTGACTCAGGATAACCCATTTTCTATCTCATTTGTCACTCTCTATCCTATCTCTATTGTGTTTCTTTCATGTCACCGTCAACTTGTTTTGTACTGATTGGTGAGTATGCTGCTTATTATAATGATATTAGTTTTCTTTTCAACACCTCGCTGACTAGCAATGAAAGCATCCCCCAGTGAAGACACTACTACAGAAATAACAAGGCTCTGACTTCAAAATTCTATCTGGGTTTCCCTGGGCTGGTTGAGAGGCCTTTCCCCTCACATATTTAGACATCTCATCATTTAAAATAATGAGAATTAAAGAAATATAATGGAAGATATCAGGGTAGAACTAGCCCGCATGAGAACAAAAGACCATTCCATAATGGCCCATTATGGGAGAAAGTGGCAAGAGGGTGACAAGCAACAGGGAGAAAGCAGAACTGCTTAGCTCTTTATTTGCATCTGTCTTTACACAAAAGGAAAAAAAAAATTCAACCTATCAAAAACAGTGCCATAAAAACAGATTATGAATACAAGTTAAAATAGGTAAGAAAATGGTAAGAGAGCACCTGTCCACCCTAGATGAGTTCAAATCACTATAACCAGATGGATTACACCTCAAGGTTCTGAAGGAACTGGCAGATATGATCTCAGAACCACTGAAGTATATCTTTCGAAGACTCTGGAGCACTGTGGAATTCCAGAGGACTGGAAAAGAGCTGATGTAATTTCCATCTTCAAAAAAGGGAAAAAAATTAGATCCAGGAAACTACAGATCTATCAGCCTGGTCTCAATACCTGGGAAGATTCTGGAAAAGATAATCAAGCAATGAGTATGCAAATACCCAGAGGCAAACAAAGTCATAGCCAAATGAGTATGCAAATACCCAGAGGCAAACAAAGTCATAACCAAAGCCAACAGATGCTTGTCAAAAACAGATCATGTCAGACATATCTTATTGCATTCTTTGACAAAGTGATAAAGTTAGTGTAACAGAGAAATGCTGTGGGTATAATTTATTTGGACTTCAGTAAGGCATTTGATAAAGTAGACCACAACCTACTACTTGATAAAAACTGGCTGACCAATCATACTCAACATGTACTCCTCAATGGAACTGCATCTACATGGAGGGTAGAATGTAGATGCAGTAGGATACCCCAAGGCTCTGTTTTAGACCCATTACTCTTCAACATCTTCATCAATGATATGGATGAGAGGATATATAGGGAACTCATCAAATTTGCAACTGATACCAAGCTGACAGGAGTAGCCAATACTCCAGCTTAAGATACAGGAAGGTCTTGACAGACTTGAACATTGGTGCTATCTAACAAAATGAAATTCAGTAGTGAAAAAAAGAAGGTTCTACACTTAGGCAAGAAAAACCAAATGCACAGGTATACTATAGGTCAAGTGTGTCAAACTCATGGCCCACGGGCCATATGCATCACACGCTTGCCATGCCCACCCTCGGTTTAGCGAAGGAGAAAAAAGTCATGATATGTCATGTGATGACATGACGCCATGAGTTTGATACCTCTGGTATAGGTGGTAGCTGGCTCAATAGTAGTAATTGTGGGAGAGATCTTGGAGTCCCAATGGGCAATCACTTAAATATGAGCCAGAAGTGTGCTATAGATGCCAAAAACAATCAAACAACTTGCCTCCAGAAGTTGTGAATGCTCCAACACTGGAAGTTTTTAAGAAAAAATTGTACAACCATTTGTCAGAAATAGTATAGGGTTTCTGTCTGATCAGGAGGTTGGACTAAAAGACCTCCAAGGTACCTGCCAACTTTGTCATTCTATTCTGCTCTGTTCTGTTCATATAAGCACTAACTAGTTCTGAAACTATTTTCTTACTTCACATGGAGGAGTAGTTAAAATTGCCTAATAAGAAATCAAAGCCCATCTCAACATTTCCATTATTTTGTGGACACATACCTAGCACTTATTATTATTATTATTTTCCCCATCACAACAACCCTGTGAAGTGAGTTGGGCTGAGAGAAAAGTTTTCATGTATAAGGCAAGACTAGAACTCATGGTCTCCCAGTCTCTAGCCTTGTGCTTTAACCACTAAACCAAACTGGGTCTCAGTTTATTATAATGTTATAAATCATATTAAACACCACCAGACTAAACAGACATATCTATGATCACACTCTATAATGGTTCCATGGCTTTGCTTTCAAGATAATGAGTGGTAAAACATAATAGAATGTATACCTTGTGAGGCTCTTTTGAATAGTGTTGGAATAAAGCATAAACATTATTTTTATATCAGTAGAGCAAATGTCGTTTTAAGGCTGTGTCACTCAAGGGCTGGGACAATGTAAATACAACTTTCAACAAACAAAAAAGAGAAAATTCTGATTAATTACATCATGGTTAAATGCATATGAAAACAGGGTACTTCCTTCTATTGTTATAAAATGGTAATATTATTGAGCATATTGTCATTTGGAAAGTAGCATTTATGAGGTCCTTCATATATCAGATCTGATATTGCAAGTTAAGAGTGAAAGCAAAGTATTTACTTTTAATACTTTAATAAAATAGAAGATGAACTACCCAGCTTCTGCTAATCCTTTGTTTCAGATGTAAATAAATAGAAGTAGCAAACTATATCACTCAGAGCTTGGGTTGCTTTATCTCCTGTCCTACTAATGCATCTAAACTTAGTTTACCAAGTCAAAACCTGGCTACCTTTCTCTCACACTGAGCTTATCTGAGCAATTGTTCCTGGTGGCATAGAGCAGGGATCTCCAATCTTGGCAACTTTAAGCCTGAATTCTGCGAGTTGAAGTCCTCTAGGGTTAAAGTTGCCAAGGTTCGAGACCCCTGGCATAGAATATGGCCTTAAATAGGGGTCTCCATTGTCCCAAAGCAAACGGCTGACCATCCATTTCAGTATTGCTTCCCTGTAATGATTCAAGTGGCAGAACTCAGCCTGAGACCTTTTGCAAGCAAAACAAGAGCTAAGATTCTTTCCTTACTTCATACACCATTGTTAAACATTAATAATTCAAATGGGGTGGGCAATATACATTTTCCAGATGTTGCTGGACTTATCCCTCATGACTAGCTCATTTTAAGATTGCTACAAGTTAAAAGTTCAACAGCAGAGCATATTATGTTGCCTATCCAAAGGTGGTATTCAGCAGGTTCTGACCAGTTCTGGAGAACCGGTAGCGGAAATTTTGAGTAGTTAAGAGAACCAGCAAATACCACCTCTGGCTGAAGATTTTACAGTATTCTTCCCCTGCCACAACCACCAAGCCACACCCTCAGAACCGGTAGTAAAAAAAAAAAATTGAATCCCACCATTGTGCCTATCCCCAAATCAATGGTTATATTTACTACTAAAGTTTTAAAGGTTCTTATCTGGAGCAATGACTTGCCTTTTTAATACTCCTACAGTTGTTTTAAAAAAAAGACACTGCAAATGTCCTCTCTCTGTCTGACCTCTTGATTACAAACTAGGCCGTACAACTAAGGTACAGGAGACAACAATCTTCTATCTCTATATAAGGACTATTTTGCTCATCGGTACACAACATTCCAAGATAAAATACTTGTTAGAGGAAGTCTACGCCTCCTGCTTGGCCCATAGCCAATATAAGCCACTCATTATTTCCTCAGTGCAGCAACACATGGCAGTCATCTTCCTCTGATTCCCAGCCCACTGCAAAATGCACTCCATACCATATTTTTTCAGCTTGATTCAAAGCTGCTGTTTTCTGACGTAAGCCATTTTAAACCCCTTCAGAGCAGATGCCTTGGGTGTTTTATTGCATTCTAATAGCAGCACCAGTTCTGACTGTTTGCAATGCTTGGCACGCCCCTCCAGCAACTGATCACTGGCCCTGAAGAACCATTTCACTTGGGCTTATGGGCAACAATTTCTCTGCTGACTGGTAATTGTAGAGTGTTTTGTGTATTTATGTAGGAGTGTGCTTTAAATATTCTTGCAATGGTTGCAATATTCTTGATCCAATGGTTATCTGTTAAGCCTTCGCCCCTGGAAGTTCAGGCCCCATTCACCCTTTCCATCTTTTTCAGCTTTGCTTTCCTACACCCTGGCCACGATATTGCAAATCCTCCCCCGCTTTTTTTTAACTTCTTTAAGTTTCAATGAAGGAATGCTGCTACTTTGTTCCTAGGAAGCTGAACTATCAGTTCTTTCTTGATGTAAAGTTTCCATGGAACTAGAAGCTAGAACAAAAGGCGAACTTGTTCCCAGTTGCTTTGAAATGATAGAATCAGAACAGCAATGGTACTATAAGGGAAAACAAAAGACAAAAACTAAAGGATATGTTTTAGTGTCAACGGAAATAATATAGGAATAATATAGGAAGGGGGTGGGTGCAAACATCTGAGAAAAGCAAAGGCAAAACACAGGGACTATCCAAAAAGAAAGAAAAAGGCAGCCATTGGTAGATCAGTCCAAGTCTAAGCAGGCCAGTGACCCTTGTATTCTTTGTGTTGATGGGAAAGGCAAGAAATATGGGGGCTACTTATGATAGTCACAGTCTGTTGCCAAACCACTGCAATTGGGACTGGAATTTCTGAAGTTGGCTTAAAAGCAACTGGGAGAGCACAGGTGATAAAGCGGCTTATATTGCAATGACATATTAGTGACATATCTGAAGTGTATTGACTTTTTTTTTACCCCCTTTAATTCTCTGCTCAGTTATCTCTAGCTATTTCTAGCTATTCCCACTAACTAGCTAGTTGATTCACCGATACAGTATAAGTGTATACAGTATAACACAGTTGAGAAAGTCCAGAAATACTTCACAAGAAGAGTTCTACACTCCTCTACTCATTGCAGAATACCTTATACCACCAGACTTGAAACTCTAGACCAGAAAACCTAGAACTATGCCGCCTTTGGTCTGATCTAAGTATAGTATATAAAATCATACATTGCAATGTCCTATCTGTCAATGAATACTTCAGCTTCAACCATTACAATACAAGAGCACACAATAGATACAAACTCAAGGTTAACCACACCAAATCTGATTGCAGGAAACACAGCTTCAGCAACAGAGTGGTCAATGTCTGGAATACTCTACCTGACTCTGTGGTTTCTTCCCCCAACCCCAAAAACTTTAACCTTAGACTGTCTGCTACTGACCTCACTCCTTTCTGAAGAGGTCTGTAGTGAGCATAAGCGCACCAATGTGCCTACTGTCCCTGTCCTATTGTTTCTTTTATTTTTTGTTTTCTTTTTCTTATATGTATCCATTTCGTGTATTCATAACTATGTTTATCCTCATACCTATTTCTTGTAAGCGATTGACAAATCAAATCAAATAAATAAATAAGTAAGTAGAAGCAGCAGAGGGGAAAACATACCAGAAGGCTGATTTTTCTTCCTTCCCTGACCCATAATCATTTGAGTGGGGTGGTATAGAGATTTTGTAGACAGATAGAAAGAGATTTTCATTATCATGTCATCCGAAATATTTCCATATTCTTTTTGGAGAGAGATAGTTTGAACACAGGGCAAGGAAAATGCATATAATACAATGTATTATATGCATTTTTCTTATACTATATTATGACTCGGTGGGTTCTTCTCCAAACCCCAAAAACTTTAACCTTAGACTGCCTACTATTGACCTCACCCCTTCCCTAAGAGGTCTGTAGGGAGCGTGCATAAGCATACCAACATGCCTACCGTCCCTGTCCTATTGTTTCTTTTATTTTTTTTATATGTATCCATGTATTCATAACTATGTTT
Organism: Pseudonaja textilis; assembly: GCF_049901715.1. Classification (NCBI taxonomy): domain Eukaryota; kingdom Metazoa; phylum Chordata; class Lepidosauria; order Squamata; family Elapidae; genus Pseudonaja; species Pseudonaja textilis. The sequence continues at coordinate 52,090,467 of NC_141994.1, forward strand.
TTTACTTGTACCTATTATCTTGTAAGCAATTGACAAAAATAAATAAATAAAATAAAATAAATAAAATGTATTAACCCACTTTCCATTGACAAGGAAGAACCCAAATGTTCAAGCTACATAGCATGCACTTTTTTTTCTAAAGGGAAACATATGTCTCCGTTTATTTTTAGATTGGTAATGAAGAATGTAGACTTACAATATTTTTGTGCTTGAGGGCATGATGAAACTGACAACCATTTTTGCCACAGCTCATGACTCTCCCTATGAGGATTTGGTTATCATTTTACTTTCTCACATGCTTCATCTGTATTGTTCTTTATAGCAAGTTACTGCGCAATTTCACACATGCACTGTCTCTTTCTTTGTTAGTTCTGCCTCATGTAGTTAATATTTAGTTAAAACTGTTGCAATTTGAGACAATTCTTAAGGAAAATGTCACTAATGCTCTGGTGCTACAGAGATCCAGATGTGATACAGGGCATCTGTGGCAATTTCTAACTTTGATTGAAAATACCTAGAGACAACACAGGCACCTTTTGTATATATATATTTGTCCCTGCTCCTCCCCATCCAAGCAGGTGATAGCAATTCAAGAAAGCCATAAGCCAGGAAATCTAACACACAGGAGGATGAATCTCTTTCAGTCCTGTGTTCCTAATCCAAATTGCTTCTTCCTTGATCAAAGATAAATGTGTAGAGATATCCAGTTATGTCATGTCTACTTATACCCTCAAGCTTACTGAACCCAGATGCTCTTCCAAATGTAAAAATATCTCTTGTTAAATCTGGAAATTCCTTTTCTGGCTTATGAAGTTTTGGATATGACTTAGCTAAATGCCTCTTACACTTATTGTAAAATGGTTTTTCTGTGGTTGATCCTTATCTGCCTGATAAAAGATATACAATTGTATTTATTTCTGTCACTTAAAAATATAGAGCTTTTGGAAATTTCTTAATTGTGTTTTATTTGAAGTATTTTTGGGATATGCTTTTTAGAAAGCTTTTAGGCTCTTTTTGGAAAGAAGAACAGCACATAAATGGATAGTAGTACTATCAATACTACAGCGACTACTACAATTAATAGTTAAAGTTATGGTTGACAATTAAACTAATTTAATGTCATATATATATATATATATATATATATGGCATTCAGCTTTGTTCGGGTATTTTCCCACATCATTGTAGTTGTGCTTTTAAAGTTGTAGCAACGTTTGGCAGAATCTCATCTGCCATCATCAGGCTTCTGTATAGTGTTTTATATATATATATATATATATATATATATATATATATATATATATATATGTGTGTGTGTGTGTGTGTGTGTGTGTGTGTGTGTGTGTGTGTGTTTCCCCCAAAATAAGACCTATCCCAAAAATAAGTCCTAGTTTGATTGTTTTACATGTACACCCAAAATAAGCCCTATCCCCAAAATAATTCCTAGTTAAGACCCCACCCACTCTGGTATGCGCAGGATGGGGCTAGGTGCATAGGTAAAAATCAAGCGAGGGTGGGATGGGGTTTGGAGCTGCCCTATTTACCTTCGGACAGTTTCAGCCAGGCCTTGCTTACTCCAACACCTGCCTTGCCTTGCCAACCCACTTCTGCAGTCACTTGCCACTGCTTGTGCACATCAACTCATTTTGTGCATGCATCAATCCAGAGCTCTTTTATCGGCTGCAGAGGTCTTTCCTGAAGGCCTCTGATTGTGAAATGAAGCCAGGGCGACGCTGTGCACAAGCTGTGGCAAGCAGTCACAGAAGAAGTGAACTGGCAGTGGACTCCTTCTGGGCAGGGCTGTTGGTGCTGCCACTGCATGGTGAGTTAATGGAAGAATCCCCCCAAAATAAGATCTGGTGCCTTTCTTGCTGGAAAAACTTATAAGACTGGGTCTTATTTTGGGGCAAATATGGTATTATAAATACATATATTATTTTATATAGTAGAAAAGTATAGCTTTTATTTTATTTTGTTTTTTTTTCTGGAATAGAAAAATGATATATAAAATATTTTAAAAGGCTGTAGAATAATATTCAGTTATACACACACACACACACACACACACACATGTATTGCTGTCACAGCTGGGCTGAGGTCTTCTTACAAAAGTTCTTTGAGTCTGCACACCTGACCTGTACCTTCTGTCTTGGTGTAAGGACTTTATAAATGCTGCCATCATCGCATCTTTTACCATGAATAGAATAGAATAGAATAGAATAGAATAGAATAGAATAGAATAGAATTCTTTATTGGCCAAGTGTGATTGGACACACAAGGAATTTGTTTTGGTGCATATGCTCTCAGTGTACATAAAAGAAAAGATACATTTGTCAAGAGTCAAGGTGCAACACTTAATAATAGTTATAAGGTACGATGCTTTGATCTGGTGCCATCGTCTTTAACCCAGCATGCATGAGAGATAGGACTACCATTAGCTATACATCTTAGGGCTAGTAAAAAGGCAAAAGATAATGAAAATGAAATAAATGTAACAGAGGCACCTGTAAACATTGAAAGATATAAATAATTTCATATTATTTAAGATAATTAAATTAAATCATGTTTAAAAATCATGTTTAAATAGCAACTTGTAAAACATTCCATTGTGAGGAGATAAAGATACAGAATTAGGAAAAATCATTCTAATAATTTTATTAAAAATTATAATTAAAGCAATACAATCTAACACAAAGAACCCAAAGGAAAAAAAAAGAAAAAGCAGAAAAAATAAGAACAGAGAAAGAGAAAAGAAATATAGAAAGAAATCCCCCTCAGTCAAAAGTATGAATAATCCATAGACATAATTGTGTTTTGTGATATCTTCACTGAAAACCAGCATTTACTTCCTGGTTTTGGCAATACTGCGGCCATAGTGAAACATTGGTTCACTTGAAAACTGTGGCATTTGTCTAACAACCATGGTGATTAAGCACTGCAAAAAAAGAAAGGCTGGACACATGACTGACTTGCTTTACAACCATCATGAGTTGTAACCATGATGGGCAGGCTCCAATACAATTATAACTTGACAACTACCTTGAAAAACTGGCAAAAGGAAATGGTAGTGATACAGAGCTTCCCTCATTCTTTCTAAGAATAAAAATTCAAGTGGAAATCCACAATATTGTTCTGCTGAATAATTAGGGTAGATGATGGTTTATACATTGCATTTTTGGCTAAATGAAGTAAATTTTAAGGAGTTTTAAGGAGTTTGTGTACATATAATCTTGCATAACAGTAAAAAAAATTCCTATGCCAACTTGATACTTGTGTAGTGAATAAATGTTTTCAAAATAGTAGATTAAGATTTGTGCAATAATAAGAAAACAATGTTTTTCTGCGATACTACTGGTTGATTGTTCTCACTGTCAGAAAGTTTCTCCTTATTTCCAGGTTAAATCTCTCCTTGTTCAGTTTCCATCCATTATTCCTTGTCTGGCCTTCGGGTGCTTTAGAAAATAGCTTGACCCCCTCCTCTCTGTGGCAGCCCCTCAAATATTGGAACACTGCTACCATGTCTCCCCTGGTCCTTCTCTTCACTAGACTAGCCATGCCCTTAACCATTCTTCATATATTTTAGTCTCCAGTCCCCTAATCATCCTGGTTGCTCTTCTCTGTACTTTTTCTAGAGTCTCAACATCTTTTTTATAGTGTGGTGACCAAAACTGGATGCAGTATTCTAGATGTGGTCTTACTAAGGTTTTATAGAGTGGTATTAATACCTCACTTGATCTTGATTGTATCCTTCTGTTAATGCAACTTAGGATTGCATTAGCTTTTTTGGCTGCTGCTACACATTGCTGGCTCATATTTAGCTGGTTGTCCACTAAGACTCCAAGATCCTCTCACAGTTACTGCTGTTAAGTCTGGTTTCACCCAGTCTGTGTGTACTTTTGGTTTTTCTTGCCTAAGTGTAGGACTTTACTTTTCTCTACATTGAATTTCATTTTGCTAGATATGGCCCAGTGTTCTAGTCTGTCAAGATCCATCTGGATCTTGAGCCTATCTTCTTGGGTGTTAGCTGTTCCTGCCAGCTTAGTATCATCTGCAAATTTGTTAAGTTCCCCTTCGATTCCCTCATCTAAGTTGTTAATGAAGATATTGAAGAGTACTGGACCTAAGACAGAACCTTGTGGCATCCAGCTGCTTACTTCCCTCCATGTAGACATAGACCCATTAAGGACTACTCATTGAATATGGTTTGTCAGCCATTTGCAAATCCATCTGGTGGTGGTGCTTTCTATCCCACTTTTTTCTAGCTTACTATAAAGTAGGTTGTGGTCTACTTTGTCGAAGTAAACTAGGTCTACTGGTTGAAATTCCCAGCAAAGATATCCACCACCCAAAGTTTTAATGACTATATTACAAATTTGATTAATAAACATAAATAAATATATGAATAGATAGGCAGACAACATAAACCATATATTGATTATATGGTTGATTATATTAATTGATTATATAAATATAACCACTCAGCAGTTTTCATGCTTCTGTTGAAAGAAATCACTTATCCATTCACCTTAATAATAATAATAATAAAATCTATTGGAAAATGCTATGAATACTTTGTTGGAGAATCTTGTCAAACAACCCATTACATTTTCTTTGCATAAGCTAGAGTGGAATTCTACTCTGTCTCACTCAGCAGTCTGCTAGGTGTCATAAGGTTAGTGTGCTGTAGGATGGGACACAGACCTCCCTTTTCCCTTTTGCATCTCACCATCTATTTACTTTTTCATTTAAGCAGTAGAATTGGGGTAGGAAAAATTGCACAACAGGAAACTGCTCTTTCCTACACCTGTGGCAGTGTAAGATAAATAGAATAATATTGCACAGTCTACTAATGTTTTAAATTTAAACATCCACTGATTTGATGTGACTGGTAGAACATTTTGCTCATGCCGGAATTTTCCCAGCTGTCCATATCCCCACTACAAACATACTGCTGCCTGGTAATATCATTAGTCAGTGTGTACATACCAAGTGTTCCGCTCTTCATCCAAGGATGTTACTTTGGCCACCATTGAATTCCCTATTAAAATGAGAGTCAGAACATGAAATTAAAGTTATTGTAATTTAACTCTTACTCAGCTTGCACCTCGATGTTTAAATTCATCTCCAGTTCTCATCTATAACAAAAGGAAACCGGAGGCCACTACCCTATCTGGTTGCAAAAATCTGAATAGACTGTGGATGGCAGCAAAGACACACAGCAATCCCTAGCACTTTGCTTCCCTCTAGTGGTTTTCAGGATTTTTCCAGTCCAGAAATGATGGTTCTAAGATCAAGACATAGTAAGACAGTTAATAAAAAAGTGAGGAGAGGTTATTTCTTTTCAAGCAACATTTGTAGGATGAGAGTATAAACAGAACAAGTTTTTTCACACCACTTGTTCTCTTTTCTGATTACTTAGATATTTAGCAATAGCACTTATCCAGCATACTTGCTGGAGAATTCTGAGAGTTGAAGTCCACAAGTCTTAAAATTGCCAAGTTTGGTGTAGTGTTAAAGAAACCATGAAACCATGAGTTTCAGTCCTGCCTTGTGTACACAACTAGCTGGGTGACTTGGAGCCATTCACCTCCCCACCTCACCCCTTGAACCTAGGAAGAAGGCAAAAGCAATTCATTTCTGGAAAAGTATCATAAAACTGAATGTCCACATTCATGTAATCACCAATCAAGACTTGATTGAACTGATGTCCCAGACTTAGCCCTTCAGCATGCAGAAAGGACATGGAGTGGAGCAAAGCAGGATTCCATGAAGAGGCCCCATCTTCAGTAGTGCTGCTGCAAGGGAATGGCACTGTGTGAACCAGAAAACCAATTCAGTCTTTGTGGCTTGAAGTAACCCAGAGATGGTGATCAACCTAGCATAGAGTGGCAAAATGATATAGGCCCTCCATTCAAGGAATCAAAAAATAGTAAATAATTGGTCATATGAAACCCATAATTGTCAAAAGCAAAAGCAAATATGAAATGCACTCATGTTTAGTAGAATCTCACTCTCTTTTTTATTTATATCAAACTTGTGTGTTGCACTGAATACGCTTTCAAAAAAGCTCTAGAACAGGTTTAAAAAACTAGATTTTACACTCTTTCAGAAGAGCATTACACCCATGTTTATATACTGTATAACCTATGGAAAGTGCCTGTCAGAATCAACATGGGCTGATACCTCTGGGAAAGCCAAGTGCCCTATTTCTTGTGCAGTGGAAGCCAAAACAGCTGTGGATGAGAGTTCTCATTAAGTGAAAGAAACCACTCATGCCCCCAGCAGTATAAAATGGCCAGTAAAAGCTGGGCCAATTCCAACCCTAATTATGTCAGAAACCACACTATCAATGAACCTTGCAAGATAATATCCATGGCCAAAATTGTGCCAGAAGAGAGAAAAACAGTACTTTAAAACCGGAGCAACTAAAGATTACTTTAAACTCCCTTGGCTGGTAAGGAAACAAGGGCAATGTCATGAAGACATGACATGAAAACTTGTAACGTTGGCAAGTTTGTGCCACGGTTAAGAAGATAAGCTCAGGATGCTAACCTTGAAATGAACACTGTCCAAGAACAACATCTATCCCCCAATTTCATTTAAAAACTATGCATCAATCAACAAAGCAAGAACACAAAGGCACCCCAAGAACCATTACAATAAAACATTAAAAAAATAATTCAGTGCTAACAGGTTGGTCCAATCAATAGGCATCACAGTGGTTCACATACCTACAAAAAAACCTACTGTATAAGGAATTCTAGACAAATGAAAAGACTTCAAGCATCAATAAGAGAAAATCAAAATCATATACAAAATAAACAGATGGATTACAATCTGCACTACACACAGGGCAGCCAGGGTGCCAGTTGCATTGAAGAATTAAAGAACCCATAAATGCAATGAAGAGTAGGGATTGCACATACTTAAACCACACCCCTATTGCTTTTGACTGGGGAAACAAGAGAGACATGGAATTTGTAGAATCCTGGCACTCACATGGACAAATTTAATAAACAGATCAGTGAAGCCAGATACACTGTAACACCCAGTCAGGTCATATATTCAAATGATCCAGAGCATTCATAGCAAGGGAGACTAATTTAAATGGAGACAACATCACTTCTAGCAACCAATTTACCAACACCTCCCAGAAGCCTCCAGTCACCAACCACCCTTTGAATCCAAATCTTACACAGACAAAGAAAGAAAGAAAGAAAGAAAGAAAGAAAGAAAGAAAGAAAGAAAGAAAGAAAGAAAGAAAGAAAGAAAGAAAGAAAGAAAGAAAGAAAGAAAGAAAGACATTTCTGAAGTGTTAAAAACTTACTGGGGTGTGGAATACAATGCTTGAAAACTTGGCAATGATCTACCAAATTTCAGAAAATGCAACTGCTATGTATAGCAAACCTGGCCTACTTTTGTTCCAAGAAATTCTCACTGACATCCTGCAATAAAAGCTATAAATCTATTAAATTTAATTAACAAAATTCAGCTACACCAGAGTTTGACCTATAAGATGTCATGCAAAAAGAAGTACACTGTGCTCACAAGTAGGAGCAGTGACTACATTCTGCTTCAAAATAATCCCACCATTTGATTCAAGTGTCCAGGATGTAGGGAAAGATCTTCAAAGCAAAGGATGTGATTTTCGTCTTTCTTTACCTCTGACTGAAGCAACTGTGAGACTCATAGCTGTGTCCTGGACAGAGAAAGAAACTTTTGTTTTACACTAATAGCCTCGATTACTGGAAAGGTGGTATAAAGCAATTATGCAACTGCAGTAAAACCAAACATGTCATGTCTAAAATGCATGCCAAGTGATGTTCAACTACGCAAACACTACACTCCAAACATTGAACCTACTACTGCTTACTGACACCAAGGTGATTTTGATTGCTGGGCCTCTTTTGCTGTGAGACATCTTTTTTTCTTTAAGAGCAAGAAAAAGACTCACAACCCACAGAGAGATAGCAATCAGCTGATGAATGATCCACTGAGAACATTCCCATCACTGAAGTGTGGGGTAACCAACAAACAAAGGAAAAAAACAAAAAAGAGTGGGGAAGGATGAGGAATAAAGCAATAAACCCATGAACATGGCTTAAGTCTGTACAAAGAGGAAAGTTTACAAAAACATCTCAGACACCCACATAATCCACAAAAAGATTTTAAAAGGGGAGGAGGGAAAGCACATTCAGATTTGCAAGATTCAGTAACAGAATTTTGATACAAGTAGCTTTAGACATATGTGGCATCTGTTTCTTGATCTGCTCTACTCTGTAGGGCTGACATTATAGAAGCTTTATATTATTTATTGGATTTTTATCCTATCTTTATTACTTTATAAGTAACTCAGGGCAGCAAACAGATATTTAACTGGAAGTTGTTGAGAGTAACACCAATGCTCATTTGGGCCATCCAACCAATGCAATTTTCATGTAATATTTTTACTTGAGTATTTGAAAGATTGGGTAGGACATGGTATAATATGGATTTATTTACTACTGAGAAGCTGGAAGTAACCATAAAGCAAGAATGTATGGCTGGAGAATATTTAGTAGGAAGCTGAATTAATCATAGCAACAAATTCAGTAGGAGCCCTGAAACAACAAAAAAATGTGATCATTTCATCAAGAAAAATATTTCATTTATCCAGTTTTAGAAGATTTATTCAGGAAAGCAAACTGGAAAAGTGCAAAGATAAACAGAAACACTTTGCACAAAGAAAGCCTCTTCTCAAAAGGAACTGCAAAATAGTTTTGCAATCTAAAAGCACTGATTTTGCAGGATGACTGGAATTTCTTTTACCAACAAACAATGAAGGGATTGAAGTGAAGACATAGATGACTTCTTATAGTGTTATCATGAGGCTTTTGAACCTATAGAGCCCAAGGAAATGAACAGTTCCCTGAAATCTTATCTCCACCACTCATGGATTGAACCCTGGATTATCTTGGTAATATCAGCTAGTAGGAAACTGCAAGTTGGATGCAGACAATAAACAATATCAGTTTTCAGTAACATGAAATGCATGGGCCGGTTAAAGAAGCATTCGGTCATCCACATTTCAAGAAGCCAACAAAGTGAACAACTACTGTTGTATCTCTGATCTTCCCTTTGAAAAGGTTAGTGATTTTTATACCTATTCCAGACAATTCCAATCAAACTAAATAAAACCTTTTTCGTAGAATTAAACAAGACAACACTAAAATTCATTTGGCAGGGAAGAAAAGCTAGGATCAACGTAAAAGCTTTATAAGATTTGAAAAGCAGAGAAGGAGTAGCTCTCCCAAATTGGGAAATATACCATATGGCAGCCACCTTAATGTGGCTAAAAGAATGGGTGAGTCTAACCAATAAAATAACTCTATTACTAGAAGGTCACGACATGCAGAGAGGGTGGCACGCCTTTTTGTGGGATGTTGGGAAACCCAAGCAATCATATTTCCATAGGCATATTATCAGGGACTCTCTATTAATCAACTGGAAAAAAGTACGCAAAAAACATTATTTAAAAATACCGATCTGGCTATCCCCAATGGAGGCAATAGTACATCCTAATAATTTGGACATCATAAAAATGATTAAATATAAAGATTTATTAGACCCACAAGGAAAACTTAATACACAACAAGAATTACAAGAACAAGGATTTACAATTGATCAGTGGGTATATCTTCAAATTCACAGCAGATATAAACAAGACACTAAAGAATTTGGAATCTACAATCAATTGCAGATTTTAGACAAAATTTTATTAGGACCACACAAAAAAAACATATCCAAATTTTACAAATATTTATTGGAAACAGAATTAGAACAAGAGATAGTTAAGGGAAATATGATTGCTTGGAGCAGAAACGTGGGACAGAGCATTACTTTATCAGAATGGGAAAGGATTTGGAATAGGAACAACAAGATCACAAAATCAGCAGTGTATAAAGAAAATTCATATAAAATGTTCTATAGATGGCACTTGTCCCCTTTGAGGTTGGCGAAAATGCACCCCAACATGAGTCCAAAATGCTGGAAATGCAAAAACATAGATGGTACCTTCTTCCACATGTGGTGGTCATGCAAGGAAACACAGAATTATTGGCAAAAAATTAGGCATTGGCTGAAGGAGGTAACTAAGGAACAAATCGAATATAAACCAGAGTCCTTCCTTTTAGGGATTTTTGATAAACAACTATCAAAGAAAATGAAGTATATGATAATCCATATCCTAACTGCGGCCAGACTGGCATTCGCTCAGTGCTGGAAATCACCTTTTATTCCCACTGAACAGATGGTTATCCAGAAAATCTTAGAATGCGCTGAAATGGATAGATTAACACTAACACTAAAAAACAAAGAATCCTCAACCTACTATAACAACTGGAACACTTGGTACAATTGGCTAAATCAGAGATAGAGCACAGTGAAGAGAACTTTAGCCAGGGGCAATTTAAGTAGAGATATCGATAAGTTCTGCTTATGGCACATGTGAAGAAGAAAGGATCTTACAGACTGTTACAAAAGATATGGTTCTATTTTAATTGTTTTTCCCTCTTTACGTTTCCCCTTTCCCCATTTCCCACTTCCTCCTTTACGTTCTTTTCTTCCTTGCTGGCCTCTGTTAAGGCCTGGTTCTTCTTTATGTGTATATTTGTAGATATGTTGTTTTTTAATGGTAAAACCAATAAAGTTTGTTTTTTTAAAAAAAAGAAAGAAAGAAAAGGTTAGTGAGTAAGTGGTAGAGCTTCAGCTTACAGACCTAAGCCTGAGGCAAAAACTGCATTGGTGATTCTCATAGATTACCTATGGGAAGACCTGGATGGAGGTGGTGTGACCATCCCTGTCCACCTAGATTTTTCAGAGCTTTTGATGCAGTAACAGTACTTTTCTTGACTGCCTGTGTGGGTTAGGAGTTGGGGGCATAGTGCTACAGTGGTTTGGTTCATGCCATTATGGCAAACACATGGCATGCGTGCTGGAAGTGGCATACAGAGCCATCTTCACCATCATGCGCCGTCACCCCAGAGCAGGTCCACTGCGCCTGCGCGCACACCGCCTACCTGCCAGCTGATCATTGGGTAGCTGCTGCACATGTGCAGGGGGGCAGGGGGGCATGGGAGATGCACACACATGCGCAGAAAGGCGTGGGGCACACAGGGGGTAACATGTGCATGCACAGAAATGCACGGTGCATGTGGGGGGGTCGCTCACGGATGTGCAGAGAAGTGCAGCATGCATGTGGGGATTGTGCATGCATGCGCAGGGGACGTGCCCCCCCCCCCACATGCATTGCCTTATGAGTGTTGGCATGCATGTGCACACTTTTGGCACACGAGGACAGAAAGGTTAGCCATCACTGGGATAGGTTATCTATATGTTCAGAATGAGGTATCATCAATATGCAGGTGATACTTCTTTATTCTGGACAGATTAGTTTAGGAATATGGGGGAAGCCATGAACTGGTGTTTGGAGATTGAGGGATATTGCAGGGAAAAACAGGATGAAACTCAATTCAAAAGCCATTTGATTCCAAAATTGCACTTCTTTTTTTAATGGGGTTGTGTTTTCCCCAAGAAGCATGGTCACCAGTATGGATTCATAACTTTGTGAGTAGAGAGTTTTTACATGGCTTTGGCTAGTAAATCACAACTTTTAAAGGTGGCTTTCTTTGGAACAACATACTGTACCTATGCACACTACAGAAATAGTAATTATGCACAATGTTGCCTTTGATGTTCATTAACATAATTAGGTAGAAATATGCCTAAAATAATGACAAAGAATCTAACCTCACAATCCTATGCACTTCTACTCAGAAGTAAGCATTCTGAACACAGTGAGCCTTATTCCAAGTGGACTGTAACCTTAATCATTTCCTCACATTCTCTAAAAGTACAATTCTTTTCTTGTAGCTCTCAAAAAGCAAAGGAGTCTGATGAAGGCAGAAACAGTGTTGTTACTATTGTTTGAATAGAGCAGTTCATTCATATTTGTTTAATTTAGCCTTGTGTAGTATCACCTCAAAGAATGAATCAACTCTGTCTCCCCAGCTTTTTACTTTCCTGTCAAAGGAGGGGTAAATTTTTCCTTTCTACGTCAAGAATGACTTACCAAGTGGGTTTAAACAGACCACAGCCACTTTACAGCCCCAGACATGTGTACAGACAGAAGAAGGCTTCTGTGCTGTTCCCAAAAGAATTTCTCGATTTCCTGCTACTCACAATTCCCAAACCTAGTCTGTCTTAACGTATTTATTTAAGAAAGAAAATAATGACACTAGTTAAGGTAATGGTTGCCGTAGAGGAGTGGTGTGGGATAGTGTTTGGCCAGAGCTTTGGGAAAGATATTTTCTTGAAGAGTAAAAAAGGGAGAGGAGAGATAGAGAGTTTTCATATGTTCATTATTCTGAATTGTGCCTATTTCATAGATACAGTATATGTTTTCCAACATTACTTAAATGGAGGATATTGTGATTATCAGCTGTGCTTCTAAGGTACAAAGCAGTTTATATCAGGCTTAAGTTGACTCCATGCTGATTTCCATTACAATCATACAAATTATAGGCTAGAAAACATAGAACATGGAATCATAGAACTGGAAGGGACCTTGGAGATCTTCTAGTCCTGTGATGGCAAACCTATGGCACACGTGCCACAGGTGGCACACAGAGCCATTTGTGCCAGTACGCAAGCTGCAGGAAAACTTACCTCATTGCGCATGTATTACAGGAAGTGACAAAACGGGCCTATTCAGCCTGCAGAGGCTTTTTTCAAGCCTCTGAGAGGACAAAAAAGGCCTCAAACCAGCCAAAAATCAGCTGTGAGGTGCAGTGCAGGTAAAGGGGGGAGGCAGGGGGGATTGTGTGTGCATGTGCAGGGGGCTTGGCATTGCCTTCTGGGTACTGGCATGCGAGTGCAAGTGTGCCGGCATGCACACAATTTTTGGCACAGGAGCCCCAAAAGGTTAGCCACCACTGTTCTAGTTCAACCCCCTACTCAGAACAGGAGACCTTAACCAGCAGAAAAGGTTAATGCAACCTGATGGCTTTCCGACTTGGAATTATGTTGATGTGTTCAACAAATCTGGAGGATACTGGATGGCTGGCTGCTGACAAACAGGTATTATCAGGTTCAAATATCATACTGTAAGTGTAGTAATCGTGAAATACCATGTGTAGCTGTGGTTGCATCATTTTTAAAGAAGTAGAAAACATGCCATAGTGGTTACCAGTGGAGATCAGTTTGACCGCAAGTGATTTTAATCTCCATTCTTTAGAGATATTTAATAGCAAAGTCTGTATCTGCTTATCAACCTAGTGACCTTTACAATTTCATAAAAGTGTTCAGCCCAGGATGGAGGGGGCCTATGAAAAAAATGCACACAGATACAGAATATGAATGATAATTCGAGGAGGAAAAAACATTATCCTAATTCGTAATACCAATGCTGTGAATCGCCAGCAGGCAGTGTGGATGGCAGAGGTATTGGACAGTGAGGACAAAAGGGAACCAGTCAGGGAGTCTGGCGAAGACTTGGACGAGGGTTCTGCATCTGATGCAGGGATGGGGACAGGACTATTTGAGAGTGGGGTGCTGCCTTCGGAGCCTTTGGAATCTGGCAGCAGTGAAGCAGAGGACCCCAGGGAGCCTGTTTCCAGTGCGCGTGTGCACAGGACTACTAGTAGGAGAGAGCAGCTGAAGCATCAGGGGCCACTTGGGAGTAAGGCTGGGAGGTGATTGCCCCTCCCATAAGGGATAAAAGCCAGCCTTCGGTGATGTGCTCTTTGCAGGAAGCAAAGAAGTTCATTAGATTCTGATTCCTCATCGCAGCCCTGCAGACTCTGGTTTGTCTTTGCTGGAACTTCTGTCAGTTTATCTGCTAATTAAGTGAATGTCTGTTTCTTGCTAGCCTTTTACAACCCTGAAAGGCATGCTCTTATCTCAGACAATTGTGTTTAATGAGTTTGGCTGGGAATGCAAATAATTCCCAGTGTCACATTAAAAAAAGGTTTGCTTTTACACACGGCATGTGTTTTCTTAACTTGAATGAAGCCTGGGTCAGAGCAACCAGTATGTTTGGTTGTTCCAGTCTTGACTTCCTGAAGCACTTTTTGTAGTGCTATAATTTAATGAATTCATTAATTCATTCAAATACTATGCACTATTGAAAGCAGTTCATTCAGTGTGGGTGTATTCACATTCCATATAGGCCAGGTAACAAGTACCATTTAGTGGTTAAATTTGGACAATCAAAGAAGATTGGATAATACATGTTTCTCAAAGATTTTTCCAGAGGATTGCCCAGCTCTCAGATAGAGTGATCCGATTCTTTCAGCTGCCTGGGAGACTACGTAGATGTCAATAGCCAAAGTGCCTCAACTATTAAAAACAAAACAAAACATCAAACACTGAAAAGTGTTTAAAAAATATGTATCTGCAGTATCTGGGGAAAATGAGTATGCCCCAATATACTGTATTATCTCTAGAGGTGGTATATTTTATTTTACTCTCATTAGCATCAATGAGGAAAAAAAAGTTTAAACAGGTGGCGGAGAGAAGCAAAAGAAAGGAAAAACAGAATCACATTTTTTTTTGTCATTACCCCGCTATTATGAGCCCAGGAGGTGGCTTCTCCCTTCACCTATTTCTCCAATCTCCAGTAGTAGGATTATTCTGACAAAACCAATAATTTACCAGCTAGATGCGGCATTATACATGCACGTTACATCTTAACAGTCCAAACCATTACTCCCGTTTCTAATACTCTTCACACCATTGGACATTTACAGCAAAAGAATTAATGCAATGCCAAACTTGATGCTTGGTGTCCTTTTTCTCTTCCTGCTTTTTATTTCAAGAAACCTGTCATCTTGTTTAAAATAAAAACACAATGGGCAGAAGGGAGCAAAACAAAAAGTTCCAATGCATAAAAGTGAAAATAAATTTCTCTCCCACTGTTCTTTCACTCGCTTAAATAAAGCCGTGTTCCCTGCTTGTTTGATTTCCTCCATGTTCCTCGGTGTGAATTCTGCACGTTTAAAAAAATGATATGTTCTCCTTACCCTCAGTGCTGCTTTTAAAGAAAAAAGAAATGTTTTCTTTATTTGGCAAGTGGCAGTTTGGGATTTGATTGGCCCAAACTTATGACTTCATGGGCAGCTTTTTGAATATATGATCCATTTGCCATTCCTCTAGTGCTTTTCACAATTCTTCTGGCTACAAAACTTTGAGGATTTCTTTTAAACAGACTTTTACACTGAACTTGAGCTGTATCTTGTGTTACAACTGGGAAAAGTTTCTTGAGTCATATAAAAAGGTTTAAATGACACAATCTTGGAAAGATAGTAGCAAAAGCTCTGTGTCTAGCCAGGACCCACTAGCTGCTACAATAGCATGCTCTAACTAAAGCAAGTATTATGAACAGAGGCCTGTGGTCTGAGGTTTCTTTGTTCCAGAAGGAAAGAGACACCACAAATTATCCTCCAGCTTTTCAAGGGCAATTATGGAAACAATAGTTAATGTGTTGGGTAGGTCTTTTTTGAGCGCTTGTTCTCCATTGTGGTTTACTATGGAGCAAAGAGACCACCAGCTAGCAGAAACTTTAGCAATCAATTTGGTTCTTAGAAAATTACACCTCAAGTCCATATTAACTTCTTGTCAGTTGTTAATCCCTATGAATAAACATATTAGAGCTCAGGTCTTTAAAGTAACTATGCTGCTAAACTAACAGGAAGCATGCCAACTCATGTTGCTAATTGAGAAAATTGCGTCAGTGAAATTTGCCCACCAGCATGCTTGGATATTCCACCATTCTTATTTCCCAAGACCAGGTTGAAGTTTCTGATACTTGATTTTTGCAAATGATTATCTATGTTTTTGCTTTATTAAAAAAATATTGGTGTGGATTGCCTAATGTCGTCACTCCCTTTTTTAGGAGGATAGTTTTTGTAATACATGAATACTTACTTACATGTAGTATGTGTAACTTGGCATTTCAGACATTAGCAAGTGAGATTTGTTTTGAACTATTTCCAAAAGGGAGAAGGACCTTAGGCAAGATACTGTCTGAGGACTCTCTGTTGAGCCTCATTTTCCCTATATTTCCTCATAAGGAAGAAAGGCTTATTTCCCGCCCCCCTTGTTGGTTGTTATCTGCCAACAAGCCATAGGTTGTTGAGTGACACTAACAAGGTCAGGAAATCAGGTAAGCTGTTGCTGGGAAAGGATAGCCGGCTAAATCCTTTGTGCAAAGGCCTCTGTTTGCACAGCATTGAGTGATGCCACTGTTCTTCCTTGAAATAATATATGACACCCTCAGCAAGCCCCTCTTGCACCTGGGACATATGAGATTGTAGTGGTTGCAGTGATGGATGTTAAAGGTATGCAAGGCCAGCATAGCTGTCTTAGGTTGTTGTCCTTCCAACTGAAGTGTGATAGTGCCAAGCAAATGTAACATGGTGAGAAGAAATTAAACTGATACATGGGGTAGAGGAAATGCAAAAAGAGGAAGGTGAGTAAATCTTACCAGACAGTGTTGAGTTGGGGAAAATATAATGGAGGGCCTAGGTGGGCTAATTTAGAAAAGAAGGACTGTCATTTAATGGCAGTCTTCAATTATGGTTGTTTAGCTCCAGTCTGCATTTCAGTCTCTGGATCACTGGAGGCCTTAGACCCATAGAAACATACAAAACTGACAGCAGAAAAAGACCTAATGGTTCATTAAGCCTGCCCTTTAAGGTTTGTTGTTGTTGTTTCTTTTTTAAATTTATTTATTGTTTATTATTATTTAATTAGTTTTTTTATTTTATTTTTAAATTTTTGTCGGATAATAAACATGTGTTTATCCCAAGCATGCTTAAACTTCGTTACTGATGATTGACCCATTACCACCACTAGAAGTTGGTTCCAAGCTTGTGTCTTTCTGTGAAGTAATACTTTCTAATGTTATTTTTAAACTTCCCTCCTGTTAGTTCGAAATTATGTGTTCTTGATTTTTGCTTAGTATTGAAAATACTGCTCTCTAGAACGTTATTCAAACACCCTTCATATATTTAAAGGGTGGGTTTTTTTTTATCATATCCTCTCCTTTACTTGCTCCAAGGTGTAAATACTCAGTTCCTCCAATCTCTCCTGATATGTTTTGTCCCTCAGATCTTGCACCATTTTTGTAGCCTATCACTGGACTTGCTCAATCTTATCAGTAAGTTTTTTAAAGAGAGGCTTCCAGAACCGGACACAATATTCCAAATGGGGTCTGACTGAAGCCCTATATAATAGGATTTTTCCTGCTGGTGAATCCTCTAATGACGCATCCCAGAATTTTGATTGTCTGCATGGATTGCCTGGCCACTCTGTTTACATATTTTGCAGTGTGTCTCTTATAAGCACACCTAAATCCTTTTCTTCTGTTTTTCTAACACTTTACCCCAAATACTGTACCCTGCTAGAGGCAGGGGTGGGATTCTCCCATAGTAATAACTGCTTGCTAATTGCATGCTTTACATGCGCACACACATGCCTAACACACGCTGCGCATGCTCGTACACAGCTATCACAATTACTTCCCTTCAATGTTACTTCGGGGAAGTAACACAGCTGAGGTGAAGCAATCTGCTCTGCGAATCAGTTGAACAGATATAGGTGAGTACAGCGCAGAGGCAGGCGGGCGGGCCCGCATGATCATCAGATCAAACTGGTTCGGAGCCAGCTGATGATCGCAGCTAGGGGTTTACCCGAACCAGTCTGAACCAGGATAATCCCACCCCTAGCTAGAGGATTCTTTTTCCCCAAGTGGCTATTCTTACATTTAGAAACATTGAACTATAATCTCCACATGTTGACCAATTTTCCAGCAATGTCACATTGTTTTCCACATTACAAATACCCTCTGTATTACACACCTTATGTCACCAGCAAAAAGCTTACCTAGCAATCCTTCTGTTATATCACTTACAAACATACTGAACAGACAAGACCATGATTTCAAATCTGCTGCTGGTAAATGCAAGGTTTGTCTATAATGAGACCCTACCTCTCATGAAGTATTTTTTCCAGTGAAACCCATCTATCAGGAAAACCCTACCCAATTATGGGATGGAGCATACTGCTTCCGATTTGTTTGTTTGTTTGTTTGTTTCTACAGTATGCTCTGTCCCATGACTTAGAAGTTAATACATCTACCTAATATGCAAGTAGCCAAGGTTCAAATCCCAGAAGGGTATGGCTAACTAATGAGAGCTGAATAGCTTGAAACAGATCTGTGTCAGTTTCCCTTTATTTCTTTGTTGGTAAAGCATAAATTCAACACTACATTTCATGACTTACTAGAGAAAGAGTGCGTGGGTGACATGATAATGCTGCCCACCCAGAGATCTAGTCTTCTGGGTTTGGGGTCTTTCAACTGCGATAGGTTGAAGAGGGCAATGATCAATATATATATATGCACCTTGCTCCTGCTCCTGTGGGTACTGGGATAGAAATGCATGTTAAAACAGGCTATAAGGACCCAATTTCTATGCCAGCTGTCCTACTGCCTGCCAGTCTTCTGAAACAGGGTGCTGGTGTTGGAGTCCCTTATCCTTTTGGTCTTTAGTGACTTCAGCCTCTATGAATTGGGTGATAAGTTTGAAAATGCAAATGCATGAGAATTCATAATATTCATGGCAGCCATGGGCTTGACTCATGCAATCTGAGATATAATGGATAAAATTTGTATTGTCTCAGAGCAAAACTTGGATAAAAGAAGGATAGTTCTTTCTCCTAGTACAGTGGCATTCTGGGCAAAAGCTTTAAAAACTGAATTGTTTTGAAGGGTCTTTGGTGATGATTGATATCATTTTGCTACCTTGGGTTTGATTAATTGTGTGGTTTTTTATGTTACTATGTGCTATAGTAGTTAATTAGTCATGTTATGCGTGTGATGGGATTAGAATTTTTATTTTTACTGCAGATGTTTTAATTTTGTGGTGCTGATGCTGCTAGATTTATTAGGTATATTTTGCAATTTTTAGATTTATGTTAGTCTAGGGATGTTTTTCATTTTGTTTTAAGTTGCCATGACGCTGCATAGAGCTGGTGATATATATTCAATGAATGAAATGCCAGCCCTGTGGTTTGGGCAGTGATTATAAGGCCATCTGACCCTAACTCAGTGGCTCAATTATAAAGTATTGTTCTCTTTATAGTATATTTTAGGATAATTGTGCTTTTAACACATCTTTTTAAAAAAATACACCCACGCTTGGCTTTTAAATTAATGAAGGACAGGTATTTTACAAATAGATTAATATACAAACAGGAACAAGGCACTCAGCTCAGCTGTATTTATCTCTAAAAGATTAGAGATAGGGGTTCTTTTTTATCCTTTTCTTAAAAGACTCAGTTTGGGAATAAATCTAACAAACAGAAATGCTGCTTGTGAAAACACTTTTGATTTTTCCTTAGTGGCTAAGAGGCTGAGCTTGTCAATCAGAAAAGTCGGCAGTTTGGCAGTTCGAATCCCTAGCATCGTGTAATGGAGTGAGCTCCTGTTACTTGTTCTAGCTTCTGCCAAACTAGCAGTTTGAAAGCATGTAAAATGCAAGTAGAAAAATAGGGACTACTTTGGTGGGAAGGTAACAGCATTCTGTGCGCCTTCGGCATTTAGTCATGCCAGCCACATGACCATGGAGACATCTTCAGACAGCGCTGGCTCTTCAGCTTTGTAACAGAGATTACAACCACTCCCTAGATCCAGAAACAATTAGTACTTATGTGCAAGGGGAATATTTACCTTTACCTATGAAATGAAAATAGTCATGTCTTATTTTACAAAAAAACAATTTTCTGTTTGAAGGGCTATCCAGTTGAGGTCAACTTTGAAAATTAAGGAACATGAAAACAAAGACCTGGGTCTTTAAAATTGTTCATCTACATCAAGGGTATCAAACTCATATTGGCATGGTGGCATCACGTGACATATCGGGACTTTTTCCTCCTTCGCTAAACCAGTCGTGGGCATGGCTAGTGTGTGACACATCTGCCCGCAAGCTGGGAGTTTGACAGCCCTGATCTATATGTTCAAGCTGCATCAGGATCACATCTTGAACTAGCACAGGAAACAAATCCTGGACTCATATGCAGAGATGCTTTGTTTTATTGCTATGACCAGAGTAAATATTCCTGAAAATACATCTCTACATAGAAATAAGCACATATCAACTTTATACAAATCTGTAGTCTCTTGTGTATAAGACAGAAAGATGAGGCTCCAGAAATTGCTAGCCTAAATGAGAACAGTTGTCACTTTATTGCCCCATCTTTTAGACTGATCTTAATCTGCAGCAAGGGTTTCAAGTGGCATTTATGAGGTGCAGATTTCTGAAAAGCTATAGAGGGCATTGGAGCCCACTTTCGTAAAACTTAAGTTCTATCTTCATCAGGCATCAAATTTAACCAGCATAAACTGGATGTTACAATGGCAGGTCTCATATCTACAGCCTTTCCAGAGATGGAGCTATCTTAATTCAGTGCCAATGCAAGTTCCATTATCAATCCAATTGTCTTCTGTATGAACACTTTATGGCAGGGGTGTCAAACTCAATTTTATTGAAGGCCAATCTGAGTTGTGTTGATCTCTGGGGCGGGGGGGCAGAGTCAGTGTAGCCAGCATGATGTCACTTGTGTTGGGAGCACCTATGGTGGCTCAAGAGCTCTGCCAGTGAAAACAGGCTCCCGAGCTCCGTTTTCGGTTCCGACAGCCTCCTGCAACCCTCAGTGAAAATGGAGCTTGGGAAGGTCACACATGACCCTCATGAGTTCCATTTTCATTGGCAGAGGCACTGCGGGCTGGTCCTTCACTGTTTCCAGGGTAGCCCTGCAGGCCAGACCTAAGCACCCCACTGGCTGGATCCGACCCCCGGGCCTTGAATTCTTACTTGGATGAACTTTGGATTTAGTATTTTTTAGTATTTAGTATTTATTTGATTTGTCAATCACTTACAAGATACAGGTATAAGAATAAATATCGTTTTGAATACATGAGATAGATACTTATAAGAAAAATAAAAAACAATATGACAGGGACAGTAGGCATGATTGGTGCCCTTATGCACACTCAATACAGGCCTCTTAGGAAGTGGGTGAGGTCAATAGTAGACAGTCTAAGGTTAAAGTTTTGGCGGTTTGGGGAAGAAACCGCAGAGTCAGGTAGAGTATTCCAAACATTGACCACTCTGTTGCTGAAGTTGTGTTTTCTCCAGTCAAGTTTGGTGTGGTTAACCTTGAGTTTGAATCTATTGTGTGCTCTTGTATTGTTATGATTAAAGCTGAAGCATTTATTTGCAGATAGAACATTGCAATGTATGATTTTATATACTATATTTAGATCAGACAAGAGGTGGCATAGTTCTAGGTTTTCTAGGTCTAGAGTTTCAAGTCCGGTGGCATAAGGCATTCTGCAATGAGTAGAGGAGTGTAGAACTCTTCTTGTGAAATATTTCTGGACTTTCTCAACTGTGTTAATATCAGATACATAATGCAGGTTCCAGACTGGTGAGCTGTATTCAAGTATTGGTCTAGCAAATGTTTTGTATGCTCTAGTTATTAGTGTAATATTACCAGAGAAGAAGCTACGTGGGATTAGACTAACAACTCTTAATGCCTTTTTGGCTATGTAGTTACAATGGGCTCCAGCACTTATTTCATTAGAGATGAGTATTCCAAGGTCCTTGACAAAATTTGGATCCTCAACAAGGTCTTGACTATTTAGCTTGTATTTTATTTTCTGATTTTTTTTGCCAATATGTAAGACAGAGCATTTATTTGTTGAGATTTGAAGTTGCCATTTGATTGACCATTCTGATACATAGTCAAGGTCTTTTTGGAGGGTAGTAGTATTGTCTGTGGTGTTGAATAGCTTTACATCATCAGCGAAGAGAATGCAGTTGCTCTTAATATGATCGCAGAGGTCATTTATGTAGAGTATGAAGAGAGTTGGTCCTAAAACACTGCCTTGGGGGACACCACTGTTGACAGGTACAGAATTTGATAGGAAGCTCCCAATTTTTACCATTTGTTGTCTGTTTGACAGGAATGCTTCTATCCAGTTATGTAGGTGTCCAGAGATACCATAAGATTTTAGTTTTAGTAGTAGTTTGTCATGTACCACTGAATCAAAGGCTTTACAGAAGTCTAAGTAGATTGCATCTATTGCTTTGCCCTGATCGAGTTGTGTCGTCCATACGTTTTTGCAGTGTAAGAGTTGCAGATTACAGGATAGCTTTTTCTGAAACCAAATTGTTTATTAGAGAGTAGGTTGTTTGTCTCTAAGTGGAGGATAATGGATTGGTTAATAATTGATTCTATGACTTTACAGGTGACGCACCATAAGGAAATCGGCCTGTAATTTTCAACTAGGCTGGGGTCTCCCTTTTTGAAGATGGGGATGACTGTGGCTTGTGACCATAGGTTAGGCAAGGAGCTGGTCCTGAAAGATTTTTCAAAGATTATGCTTAGAGGTTCAGCTATGGCAGTGGATAGCTTTTTTAAGAAGTAGGCATTTATTCCGTCCAGTTCAATAGATAGAAATGGTTTTAGATTGCGCAGTGCTTTTTCAACAATGTCTTCTGTAAAATCGATATGTATTAGATCATTGTAGTTGTCTATGGTTTGACTAGGAAATACTGGGCTTGATCCATTGCTGTTTACAAATACTGAGCCAAAGAATGTGTTAAAAAGGTTGCCTTTAATAGTATCGTCATTGCAGTCTTTACCATTAGGTCCTTTCAGGAGTGGGATGGACCTTGAGTCTTTTA
Source organism: Pseudonaja textilis (assembly GCF_049901715.1). Lineage (NCBI taxonomy): Eukaryota > Metazoa > Chordata > Lepidosauria > Squamata > Elapidae > Pseudonaja > Pseudonaja textilis. The sequence goes on from NC_141994.1 coordinate 52,113,257, forward strand.
GTTTGTTGTTTACAAAATTGTAGAAAGCATGGGTGGAATTTGTGCGTAGAAGGTTTTCCTCTTGTTTAATGTGATAATTAGTGCATTCAGTTTTTATCTGGTGGCATAGATTTTTGTATCGGCTTTTGAAGTTGGCAAAGTGACCAGATTTGTTTTTTCGCCAAAGTGATCTCTTTTTGGATTGAAGCTTCCTTATTGTTATGGGTAATTTGTTTTTTTTCTGGTTTTGGGAGTTGTTACATATAGCTTGATGGCTCTTTTGATTTGTAGTAAGAATATGTTGTAATGATCTTCAACATTTGTCTCTGAATTCTGAATGGAGATGGAGAGTTTGATTGGAATGCTGACATCTGCTGTATGGCTAACTTTGGTCAGCTATCCAACTAAATTTTGTTGCAGGCAGGAAACTATTTCAGCTAGGTCCTAGCTGTACTGGGAAAACAGGAATAACTAAAAAATAAAAATCAAACATTCAATTGACCGGTGTTTTGTGCAACTGAGATTTGGAGAGTTCACCATGTTGCTTTACTTATAGTGAATAGATCATTTGTCTCTAGTGTGACAGTGTCATTTCCTATTCCATAACTCTACCAGCCTCTGCTTGTATGATCAGTAAAGGCAATTTTGTAAATTCAAATAACTTTATCCTGTTTGTTTTCCTGTTTCTCATAAGAAAACAAATCTTAACTAAACAAATACTCTGGAGTTCCATGGTTTATTTTATCCAAGGTTTCAGTACAAACATGTTTGTTCTAGTTAAACTCTTGCCATATCCTTTCTTAATTATATTCAACACCTTCCCACGAGAACTGTGACTGGGGTTATATAAATAGCCTGCTTGGGTTCCAGCTTCGCTCTTGAGGCTGTTATGCCCTTCATGCATATAGCACAAGCACATCATTAAAGTGGAAATCCTACCACATTTATTCTGCAGTAGAATTGTCGATAGCGACAAGAAGTACCTACAAATGAATATACATGGGAACTGGATTATACCAACCTTCACCCATAGGGACCATAAGATTATTTTGGGGAGCCTTGAAGCATATTTTGTTTCATCGAGCAGCACAAAAGCATTGCCCATAGGAAAGGTTGTTGGTCCTCATTCCAGCTTCCCTGATTTCTACTGGAGAAGTACATAGTGCTAAGAATGGAAAGAAGGAAAGGGAAAGTCAGGGAGGGGAGTGTTTGAATGGATAAATAGGGAGGAGCAAAAGTACCTTTCTAAGTGTAACAGAATGCATGGAAAGGGAAGAAGAGAGGCTGCCTGGGAAACAATAAGACAAGAGGGACAGGAGGCTACAATCCCTTAATGGTCAGAAAAACAAAGGAAGGACCTGATCTAATGGAGCAAGCCTTTAAATTGGAGTGTGGGAAGTTCATACCTTCAACCTTGCAAGATCTGTCAATGTAGCCTTATAATAAAGTAGATTTAACTCATAATCGTTTCTTGTCTGGTTTACTTGGCAAGGTTGACACTATGACTGGAAGTTCACTCTTCAAGTGAGACAGATGGCTACTAAAAATAAGAGTGTTTTAGTGATGGTGCCTTATGGAATGGTTCCTCAGAGAGTCTCAATCAGTATCTGATTCATCCATTTATTGGTGAAACCATAGCATTCATTATTCTTTTAAATGTTTTCTTTTCAGTGGCTTGACATATGACAAATCTCTTCTTTAGAATGTGGTGTGGTGCTTAAATAGGCATTTAGTGTCCTTCTAAGCTACATTTATTTGTGGTTTAGTGAGTTGTGTGTAATGAGAAATCAAACGAGAATGAAATAATAATAATAATGTTTCATGGATATGCAAAAACTAATAGTCCTCAACTTACAACCACAATTGAGCCCAAACTTTCTATTGCTATGTGAGACATTTGCCATAGTTTTTAAGGGAATCTCTGCAGTAGTTAAGTTAGCAACACAATTGTTAAATAAATCTGGCTTCCCCATTGACTTTGCTTGTGAGAAGGTCAAATTTGATCATATGACCCTGGGACACTGCAACTGAGTCAGTTGCCAAGCATCTGAATTTTGATCATATGACCATGGGAATGCTGCAACAGTGGTAAGTATGAAATCAGTCAAAAGTGACTTTTTCAATGCTGCTCTAACTTTGAACAGTCACCAAAAGAAGTATCATATATCAAGGACTACCTGCGGTATATTAAAATGTTCAAAATATTTTATATGATATATTATACTCCCACAGCAAACCCGAGAAGCTGTTGGAGTTGCCAGGAAAGCCATCAGATCCCAAATTTGCTCTGACATCTTGTAAATAAATAATATTTTCAGAAATTTTAACAAGGCTTTGACATTCTTGTATGAGATCTTGCACAAGATTTTAGCACCTAGTCTTTGGGAATAGGAAATCTAATGAAGCTATCATAGGAAATGTTCCTATTCCAATCAGCGCTGTGTATGAAATTGTCTTGTACTAAGTCAGATCATTTGTTCATCTACTCCAGCATCTTAGTAAATATGAGGATCCCTAGTTAATGTGACAAGAACAAGTTCTGGAGTCCAAAAACATAAAGGATACCAGACTGAGGATAACAATCCAGGTAGAATTACTAATCTTCTAGTAGATCTTCTAAGACATTGGCCAGAAATGTTTTCCAACACTGCAACTTAAAATTATTTTTAAATATATACAAAAAAATAAAAGTAGTATTGTAATGTAATTCTCACCAAACTATTATGGCTATAGATGTACAATCAGAGTTAGATCTTATACTGTATGTTGCCATCTAAAATAGGAGTCTTGGATTCGCAGCCATAGGCTGCATACAAATCTCTGGGTCATTTTGTGCAGACCTTGCCTTCACAGTTAAGGTCAGAGATAGTTTGTTTTATAATCACTGTAACCATTGCTGCAATTCCTCCTTGCTCTAGCTTTAGGGTAAGAAAATTCACCTCAGGCAAGACAATCCAAAATGTGACCCATATCATGCAGGGGTGGGATTCAACCGGTATTAAAACCGGTTTGGTCAGAGTGCGTTTTGCCTGATGCACACTGTGCACCCATGTAAAACAATTGCAAAAAAAATCAGCTGTGCCACCCAGATAGCTGACAAGCACTGTGTGCAGGTGCGCAGTATTTGAAAATCCTCCTCTTTCCTGCCTTTTCAACCTCAGCTGTGCGCGCAAAGCAGCTGAGGTTGAAAAAGCAGGAAATAAAGGTCAACCGAGAGCCCAGGCAGGCCAAACAGACGACCAAAAGGTCATCGCACTGAACCGGTTTGATGTCTGCTGCTCTTCAGAGCTACCAGTTCTATAGAACTGGGCCGAACCGGTAGCATCCCACCCCTGATGTCAGGTGAATCTCTCACATGAAATGTATGAGATTCATATATGAGTCATATGAGTCTCATAACCAGGAAGAATTGTCAGCAAAAACATTAGCGATGAGAGGAACAGGTCCCAAGTTGGCCCTACCTCTGACATTTCCTTACTGTGGGGCTAAGTGTGCAACCACCCCTCAGTTTAGTCAGCCTGGATGCAAAGCCATGTTTCCCATTCTAAAGCTATATCAAACAAGAGTGGTAGCGTCAATATTGCTGAGGAGACCAGGTCCAGGCCCTGGCCGTGACTATGATAACCTTGCTTTTTCACCTTCCCAAAGAACTAGTCCTCATGTGGTCTTCATGATTATGGAAATTTGGAACTCTGTACTATGAGGTACGCTTAATTTCAAGAATAAAGTAAGATATTGGAAGTTTGCCACCTTGCAACCTTTCTTACTAATCAACATAATGGTACAGAGAGCTTCAGTGAAGAATAATTTCTTATATATAGAATTGCCACAGATGGGGATAACATTCTCCATTCTATATTTAGATCTTACCAGGTTTCTCTTTAAAGAGCAAATTAATGATTGAACAGGAATAATATATTTTATTGGTTTTTAAAACTAAACCTAATTTGCATCAGTGTATTTGATGAATCAAAAGTACTAAATTTTAATATTTATACTTTTCCCATCATGGTGGTCAGCTTCAAAGGAAAACAAAGTTTCAGGAATTTTAGGAGCTCCAATCTTATTTATTTTTGTAAAAATATTTATAAGCTGCTCCAGTCCTTACAGACTATGGGCACTATGCAGCATACAATGCAATAAAAACAAAATGATCCACAAATAACAATGGCAGTCAGTTAACTATTATAATTCTCCAAACAGTTTTTAGGATAAAAGCTTGCTAGAATTGCTGTGATTAACTTTTCCTAAAAGCAAGGATGATTGGTGTTATTCATATTTCTTAGGCTAAGTTATTACGGAAAGTGAGGGCTACCATGAAGTCCAAAACTAATAACCTTACAAAGGAGGAAAAGATCCTCAACAGGTTACAGGAGAGGTTCCAAAGTTCTGTTTTATTCCTGAGGCTATTTATCATTTATATGAAGCCTTTGCATGAGATCACATTAAGATTTAGAATAAAGCATCATCAATATGCTAGTGACATCCAGCTCTGCCTCTTTTCATCAGATGTAGTACTGGCAGTGAAAGTGTTGAATCAACATTATGGACTGGGTGAGGGCCAACAAACCGCAGCTCACTCCAAAGGAGCCTGGAATACAGTTAGTGGAAGGCTTATCTGTCCAGCAGAGTGGCATTCAGCAAGCCTCTGAATAATTACGTTTATAGCTTCTAGAGCTTTCATGGTCATTAGAGGCCTACTGTGACACAGAGTGCCTTTTACCACAGTATACTGATCTGCCTGTTATCATTCTTTTCGGACAGAGATAACCTTGTACACTAATTAGTGTCCTAGCAACAACACATTTAGTTTGCTTTAAAATATTTACAGTACTTGTAGGATTGCCCTTGAAAGTTATCCACATGCTTCAGTTAATAATAAAATAAAAGTGTACCGAGTAGAAATAAGCATTATACACATATTAAGCTAGTTTTATAAGAACTTTCCTGTTCATCTTTTCTGTTCATCAGGTACAAACTACAGTATCTGAAATCTGGGGTTCTCTTGGATGCATAGTTTCTGTTGAAGGAGCAGGTAGCAGCCAGGGCCAGGAGAGCTTGTACTTTAATTCCCTGTGTACCAGTTGTGCCCATTTCAAGATCAGGAGGCACTAATCACAATTGCAACGTGTTCTATGTGAGGCTGTCCTTGAAGAGCATCTGGAAACTTCAGGTTGTCCAGAGTGCCACAGCATATGCCGATTGAGCACACTGCAGCACATCTGTATAACACCACTGCTAGGAGACCTACACTGGCTGCCAGTGAGCTTCGAAGTACTATTCCAATTGCTGGCTGTCACCTTTAAAGCCCTCATGGCATGGGACCAAATTAATCCCCAGGGGCATTCACCACCCTACCAGATTTGGCAGAATGGGCCTTGTCCAGGGACCTTCAATGAAACAATGTCAACTGGTAAGTCTCAGGAAATGTTCCTTTTCTGTCATATTACCTCCCCTATGGAATAGCTTCCTTTCCACAGACAGTCCCAACTCTATTAGCTTCTCACAAGGACCTACCCGGTTTTCCCCTTAGGCATTTAGTCTAAAATGTTCATTTGGGGGCAGGGGGAGGGGGAGGGGCTCTAATACAGGTGTACCTGATTGTGCCTTTACTAAGCCTTGATGGTGTTTTATTTGGTTTTTAATTTACTTTATTTTATTTATTTTGTTCATCACTAAAGTTTTTTTAAAAAAACAGATGGGTAACCATATATATTGGTTGGATAAATACATTAATTTCACTAAGTTCTTACATGCACACTAATACCTTCAGAGCCTTGATATTGGAGCCATTCCTTGTTGATGACATCAGTGGCTATCCAAAACAACTTTTTCAGTGATAGTCCTCTAACTCTGTTTTGTCTTTTCCCAGCATGTATTCCCTTTTACTGCCTTTCAGCATCTTAAAGTACATTTTTAATTTGTGTGCTTTGAATAAAGTAATGTGCTAATTTCAAACAAAAATGCTGTTAAAGCTGTTTAAATGGATATGTTTTTATTGTTTTATAGTAATGCAAACTGTTCTTACATTTTTATGTTGCAATTTCTATTTGTTATGAAGTCTCCTGGAACAATCTGCTTTTGAAGGGTGACATGCCAAATTTAACAAAAAATAAATATAATGGCTCAAATATAAGTTGGAAGACTTATACATGACAGTTGGTGATCGCAAACTTAACATATTTTTAGATCCCCAAATAACTTCCACCAATATCTGAGCAGAGTGTATGGCAGCTGCTTAAAAAGTCTGCACATCTGAAGAACTCCGTGAAAGGAAAGGAAAAAAGCCATTCATGTGCACTCATGTGCATCTGCCACACATCTAGTCTTTGTTCTCCAGCAGATACTTACAAAAGTTGTTGGGAAGTGCTTGTTGAAAGCTTCATTTTCCATAGGACTATCAGACATATTTTCTTTTGATCATATGATAACCAAATGCTTTCAGGATCTGTTGAATAGATCCAGACTGAAATCACAGCACTGAAACCATCTTTCATGTACTACTTTGATAACAATTCCTTTCCTCTTTCAGCTCACAACTCCAGTTTTTCCAATGGTCATCAAGCTAGGACATGCTCATGCAGGAATGGGAAAGGTAAGGATGTGCATAGACATTCTCACATGAATATGATAGTGCAGAATCACTTCAGTCCAATAAGTCAAACTTCTCTAAAATCTTTGTTTCGGCCCTTCATTAAAAGAGGTAAATCCCTATATTGATCATGTTGGCCAGACCATATGAAAGAAACAAATGGTTATTACCCAGAGTGCAGGATATTGAAATAAAAAACTTTTAACAGGAAATTTAATGTGATGAGGGCAAATATATTTCTTCCAGGGTAAATTCACAAAACCTGGAAACATATCAGGGATCATTGTTTCACAGGAAAGCTTGGTTCTGTCTTTCATTGTGTATGCAGAATTTTTAATTGCAGAGCCTTTAACAGCAACATGGCAAAATATCCCTGCTTTTTCCCCCTTTTCTTGCACATATGTCTGTGTGCATTCAGTTTTAATAAAATAAAGCAAAAAAGAAACACTAGGATATCCATTGGCATTGAAAATATTATTACTGAGAATAATTCTAAGACAAAGCTACAAAAGATTATTCAGATCTGGCTCAGCTGCTAGAAAGTTGTTAAGTCATCAGTTTTATAACTATGTTTTTCTGCCTAATTAGCCATTTTTCCTGGAATTCTATTTCTATATGAATATCTTGTTTATTCCAAGGCAAATAAGAATTTGGATTTGAACTTAAGTGACAATTCATTTGTAAAGACCTCTTCAATCTAACAAGCACTTTCTCTGCTTGGCAACCAACCTTGTAAGGAAGAACTAAACTAATCTGGGCAAGAGTTAATTACCTGGTTTATGTGAGTCTTGCTAATCATGATTTTTGAGGAAACCACAATAACCTTGGATCAGCTTATACAATTAAAACTCTGCAATCCAGCATTGTCCGAAGACATTTCTGTGGTCATGTGACTAGCATGACTATATGCCAAAGCGCACAGAACTCTGTTATCTTCCCAGTAAAGTGGTATCTATTTATCTACTTGCATTTGCATGCTTTCAAACTGCTAGGTGGACAGGAGGTGGGGTAAGTACTGGAGCATACCCCATCGTGCAGTGCTTGGGTCTCAAATCGAGGCTGCCAACTTTCCAGCCAACAAGTCCAGTGTTTTTAACCACTGAACCATCATACCCTATGAATGCACAGACGTATGCACATGCACATACATGATTTATTATCAGCCCAAATCAATCCACTGCAGAATAAAGGCCTCTTCATCTGTTTTCCAGCTTCTTCACAATACTTTCTAATTGAATTATATCAACTTCCCAGTATTTCTTTGGACATTTTCTATGTTTCTTAAGGTCAGCTCATATCTAATCAAGGATTATTGTTTTCCAGCATTGATATGCTCATCAAATGATATGACCAGCCCATTCCATTTCGATGAGGCAACCTATTTAGCTGTGCTATGTACTCCAGTTTTTTGGCAGCCCTAGATACTTAATTTTTTTTTTTGCTACCTTATGCGATGTTAAGCATTTGTCATTTCATGCTATCAACTATACATCTTTTAACTTCTGCATTATCTAAATTTCACAATCTTATGTTACCATATCAATTGATCATATCAATTGATATGATCAATTGATAGATTAAGCAATTGATCAATTAAGCAATCTTTTAGGGTTGATATATTGGTTTTGGGCATGAAATTGTCCAAGTGCTCTTCAATCTAGTTCAAAATTTCTTCTATAATATCACCTTCTATGGTAATTTTTTGACTGAAGGGCAGAGACAAAGATGATTTGTTAATGCAATGCCTATTTATTTTATCTAATGCCAACTATGGACTGAACTAGCAGGAAGGAACTTCAAAACTACCTGGCAACAGATCAGGAGTTTAGAGCAAATTAGAAATCAGATAAGTTCCTGTGTTTGGCTGTCATAGCCAAGGTTTCCTGCTGTGCAAACCTTGGAATTCTAAAAACAAAAACAAAAAAAACTAGTTTTCTGTAGTGTATTGCCACTCTGATGTATTCTGTTACATGTTATATTAAAAGGAAGCCAGTAATTATGATGCTCCCTTTTAATTGGATGCCACATCTTAAGAGGTAAACTCAATCCTTGGCAAGTCCATTTATTATCTTCACCCATGCAAAAGCCTCTACAGTAATTCCATGTTAAGTAACTTAAGATAATTGCCTTTCCTGGATCTAATCTTGCAATTTATCTATACTCAATTCAGAAATATGCACTGAAAATATCTTGCTGGTCTTCAGTTTTATATAAACTAATCTGGCCAATGTGAAATCATATGAAAGGCAGGTGCCCATAGAGTACATAAAGCCATCCATATCCACACAATTCTCTCAATTTCAGTGACATTTTTCTTCACTACTTTGGTTGTGTGATCAATCTGTCAGAAGTAAATGTTTAGTATTTTCAGATGATTATGCTTATATACTTCACTTCTTAATGGTAAGATTTTCAGTGTACCTGTGCTCACCCAGGCTTATTTTCTGAAAGGATTCATTGAGGTTTTTGACATTTCTGTGGTATAGTTTATATACAGAGACAGAGTGAGAAAGACTGAAATAAGATGAAGGTTTACAGCATTAGCACTCTTCCCCATCAGATTTTTAGGAGAATCATATTACTATTGTATTTCTTGCAGGAAGCAAATTCAGTTCTCTGCCTTATTTTCCTCTTCCTGGCAAACAAAGCTTGTACCCTTTGTAGAGTCCATAGTGCTCTCTGAGCTTGGTTGTTTCTTTGAAAACATTTTGTTAGCAGACGAAGTAACATTTTCAGTGCTAAAAAGGAGTGGGATTTGCTCTCTGTTTATATATTGTAGCTTGTCCTTTCCTTGTTACTAGAGATGTTCTTTTCTCCTTAGTATTTCATTGATTGGGTTATTATTTACTGCTTGATTATTTGTCCGATTTTGTCTTTTGGTTTATTTAAAATATTTTGGAAGGTTTGAATTTGTCTGTGTACTATAGTGATGATGTGTGATTACAATAGTCTTTAGGTTGTTTGAGATGTTTTTGGTGTATGGCAATATTATTAGTCTTTTAATAGCTTGTGTTGGTTGTGCAGTAGTAAGTTGAATGGTCAGGTACTTTTTGATAAACTTGCATGGATATTCATTTTGTTGGAAGACGTGTATATACTTATTCTGCTTTGGACATCAGAAAATGGAAATGAACACCCACACAATGAAAACTCCTCTAATACCTACTGTTAGAGAACACCCAAACTGATCATTCAATCTATAGAACTACGGACAATGACTGAGCTGGCAATTATTTTTTTCAAAGAAAAATATTTTAAGAAGGAATACAAAGCATGGGATTAAATATCTCTCATAATGTAGCTTGAGGGGTTACTTTCTAATTTCTCAATACTTTCCCAGTGTATACTTGCTGTTATTTCTCACAGGTATCTTTGTCCCTATTCTCACTCTCTTTGCCTTTTTCCATGAAATAAAATACAAAACACAACAGAAGGATTGTTGGTGACATAATGTGACCAACCCTCCAACTCATAATAATGTAAATGGTGTCATGTAAATGGAGCATTTTTATTTCACACCAGCATCAAAATTCTTCAACCAGCCACCTTTGCAATTTGAATTTTATTAACGAACTTAACTACATTAATTATATGTAAATCAAGAAATTTCAAAAGGTATAAACAGATTAATAACAAATGCTACATGTTCTTAAGAATGAATATGTTGAATTTTAACTTGTCCCACACCATATTTGTGTAATACTAGCCAGGTTGTACAACCTGCCATTAAAATCTCCCAGGTATCCTGATTCATGTTCCAATTAAAGTATACACTCATTTTCTAGCAGTTTAGTTAAGGCCAAAATATACCAGCAGACAAGGATTGCAAGCCAAAGCAGATTCTCTAAAAGAAACTTACCTGAATGGATTTTATTTAACAGAAGTTCCAAGATATAGGTCAGAGGTCTCCAAACTTGGCAACTTTAAGACTTGTGGACTTCAACTGCCAGAATTCCTCAGCCAGCCATGAAATCCACAAGTCTCAAAGTTGCCAAGTTTGGAGATCCCTGATATAGGTCAAGGTTGTCAGGCACAAACAGTATGCAAGACTGAAAGATCAGGTGGGTCATGGCTGCATCTTAAATCAGGCTATATAGCCAGCTGTCACTGATCAAGAGATTTGTTCCTTTGCTTGCTTGAAGGAGCCCAATAGAATGTCATTAATCTGTTCACCCCTTTACTTCCTGGATAAAGGGGCTGGAAGGCCTTACATCATCATCTGACTGTCCATACTGCTCAGGGAAAAGTACAATCAGGAGATTTTTTTTACTTTGCATCTCCTGAGGCTGACATTCCACAGGTCCTGCTGAAATAGCTTCTCTGCCTCAGTCATCATTTGATTCCTGGATCATGACATCTGCCTGAGTCCTACTATTAATCCTATTTTATTGCTGCCACAATAAAAAAATACTTTTAGCATCTCACATAGAAAACAATATAATACTGTATAAACAAAACCCCATAACAAAATTAAAAAATAATACCACAATAGCAAGACAATAAAAGATGCAACAACTCAAAGCACTCCGAAGAAGCTCCTTTTTAGAAGCTTGTGGAAACCAACTAAGTTGTTCTGTAGACCTATTACGGACCAAATGAGGGGAGAGCATATGTCCCCAAATTTCTCCATATCTATATGAAACTTAAAACACTCATTGTGAAAATACATGCCAGTTATATGGTAAGTTGGCTCTCAACTGTACCATATCCTTTCAAACAGAGTCTTCACGTTTCTTTGACCAGATCATGGAACAATATTGTGCCAGTTTTATAGTGAAGGGAAAGTACATTTCCTATTTATGGGTAATGTGTATTTTTGTAACTTTAACTTTGTTTTTAGGCCTCTAAAATTAGATCAAATAAAGAGATCTCCGTTAGCCACATTTTTTAAAGTATCTATTTGAAGCAATTCATGGACCAACACAGTTGTTTATAGCTACTATTTGCATTATTTAGGGTGGAGTATTTTCATGCTTTGGGGATTTGGGGTTTTTTGTTTTTTTTTTTATATATAACCAAAAATAAGGAGGACCATTAAACATCAAGTCTTTTAAAGGAGAAAGCTTTTTCATCATTATGTTTTTTCCAAGGCTAGAAATAAGTGATTCTGAAATATGAAAAAGGAAAAGAGTAAAAGTCTGTAGTTGACAACAGGCAAATATTTTCTTTTAAAAAGGGCAATTAAGTTCAGATGTAACACAGGTTAAACTTCCCGTTCACACATATATTGATTCATTTTAGCAGCTGCACTCATTGCTATAAATTACAAGCTTCTCAATGAGCTCAATTATTAAATCTTTTTCTGAATATAAAGACATTGTGTCACAATGTCAGTATCTGGAAATTATTAGTAATGTGGATTGTTCAGAATAAACCTCTTGTAGATGGAAATAACTGAAGCATTGTAATTGAGTTTTAAAATTCTTTGTGTAAGGAGATTTATAGTTTGTTTCTTGGCAAGACCTCTTTGCAAAATAATTAAGTCTTTCTAAATGGAAGCTCTTGGGAAGTTGAAATGAAAAATTAGTAGAACACATATCACACTGAGCTAATGGTTGTGTTCTTTCAAGAATTTTTTTTAGTGATATTTAAGTTTTCTACCCTTTTTAACTATGTCCATATGTGTATGTCTGTGTATATGAAATATATATTGTTGAAAAGAAGTTCATAGTAATGCAAATCAAAATATAGTCCAGAAAAGACCTCCAAGTTCTTTTCCAACTCTGTTATTCTGTTATTCCAAACTAAAGATTCCTAGAATCTCATATTTAAATCTCAAAACATTTAAAAGTCACTGTCATGCCCCTGTCGGAGTCTGAATCCCAGGAGGAAGACGAACAGCTGACAGGAGTGGGAGTGTGGTTCCATTGGCTGTGGAAGAAACTGGGGAAGGGCAAAGTCTGGCTGGGCAGAACAGGGGAAGGTAGAGCAAGGGAGAGAGAGTTCAGAGGAAGACCCAGGCCCCTCTTCATCCTAGGGCACCTAGGGAGGAATGGAGAAGAGAGTAACATGGGTTGTGTGGCTTAGCCACACCTGGGAAAGGAGTTTAAAAGAGATGCATGCTGAGTGCGGCATCTGCTGGGAATAAATGTGAGTTTATCTTGTGTTGACTTTGATTATCTGTGTTCCTGGCATCCTCCCAACCATATTGAATTACTATCGTTCCTTCACGTCTGGAATTCCTTCTCTTGCCCTGCCAGACTAATTACCTCATCTTGTCTTGATTGGACTTATAGTTACAGTTTTTGTTGACCACATTTTGGACATGATTCTCTGCAGCAAAAAGCTGTTCCTGGGAGAGTTTTTCTCCAGCCCAGAAGGTCACCAGGACATTGGGGGCAAAGTTGAAGCTAATAAAGGGACTGCTACTGATTATCTGACTGTGTTGCCTTTGTGCCATGCCCCTGGTCATCACAGCTGCATACTATACATTCGCATATCTCCAACGGAAAACAATGCTTAATTCAGACTTCTTATCCATTACTGAATATTCACACCAACGTCCAGCATATTGCATCTCCTTCTGTCTCTCTTTTTCTTATTTATTAAAACTAATGATTACTAGCACCTGTAGTTTGTGTTCTACAGATTACACTTTTCTCAATTAATTAAATAAATAAAAATTCCATACATCTTTACTAATATATGAGTCAGATAACTGGCCAAAAGCTGCTTCCTTTTTGTCAAACCACTGGAATCAAAGTCTTTGCTTAGTTTACTGAAGATTTGCTACCTCTTATCCACAAAACTCACTAAATTATTAGAATCTAAAGATCTGTCTTAATATAGAGCTGCTTATATTTGGAGAAAGGAAAAAGATCTATTAAATTTGAAATCAATTTCATAATTTCAGCCGTAGTGATTCCAACCCAAAATACAGTATGTAACACAAAGTTCAGAAATGTGTTTATTGAACACCAAATTAGGAGCACCCAGATTGAACATGTAACCTAAGATTTATGACATCCAAAAAAAAAAAACCACAAAAAACCCCTGCAATGTGTGTTCCATGGAAGCAAACCCACTCTTTAAATTTCCATTACCTCCTATTTGAAAGGAGCCAAAGTATACATCTGTAGTCCAGATACTTTCACTTTTCATTTATAACCTAATTAAGTTTTCCCCCTCCCAAAAAAAGTTAATGGAATTGAAGGGGAAAACACTGACGGTGACCTAGGAAATAAAGCCATGAGCAACATATGAACTTAATTTCCTGAGCTACAGATAAGGCTGATCTTTCATTGTCTTTTGCCTTGATTTTTTTCAATACTTTTTTTAATACTCAGATTTAAAGTGAGCTTTTGGCCTCTGCTGAATTTTCCTTTCCTTTTCTGACATCTGGGCACTTCTATCCAGGCTCCTTACTTCAGCGCAAAGATGTCCCATCGTTCATGCACTGTTCATCAGCAGTTGCCTACACATTGCGCAAGTGCCTGCAGTTGGCATGTTGACAGATCAGCCAGTGGACTCTGTGGATCATGCTGTTAATTATCCACCCAAAATTATTTTTCTATTTTTTAAATAATAATAATAAAAATTTTAAAAGCAGCCAGTCTGTGAATTGTCAAAGTCTTTGCATGAGGCAGCTAATATCAGGTGGAACTGAGATACCAACTGCCAATAACTTTCTAATATTCTAACATAATATCTTGAGTCTTTGGGAAAAGTTCAGAGAAGAGCAACTAAAGTGATCAAAGGCCTAGAGACTAAAACATATGAAGAATGCCTGCAGGATTTGGATTTGGCTAGTCTAAAGGAAAGAAGAATTAGGAGTAATATGATAGCAGGATTCCAGTATTTGAGAGGCTGCCACAGAAATGTGGGGAGTCAAATCATTCTCCAAAGCACCAGACAAGAAACAATGGTTGGAAACTAATCAAGGAGAGAAGCAACCTGGAATTAAGGAGAAACTTCCTATCAGTGAGGACAATTAACCAGTGGAATAGCTTCCCCTCAGAAATCGTGGGCTTTCCATCACTGGAGGTTTTTAAAAAGAAACTAGACAACCACTTATCTGAAATAGTATAGGTTCTCCTGCTTGAGCAGGGGGCTGGACTAGAAGACCTCCAAAGTCCCTTCCAGCTCAATTCTATTCTATTCTATTCTATTCTATTCTATTCTATTCTATTCTATTCCATTCCATCCCATCCCATCCCACTCCATTCCATATTTTCTATTCTATTCTATTCTATTCTATTCTATTCTATTCTATTCTATTCCATTCCATCCCATCCCATCCCATCCCATTTCATTCCATATTTTCGATTCGATTCGATTAGATTCCATTCCATCCCATCCCATCCCACCCCATCCCACCCCATTCCATATTTTCTATTCTATTCTATTCTATTCTATTCTATTCTATTCTATTCTATTCCATTCCATTCCATTCCATTCCATTCCATCCCATCCCATCCCATCCCATCCCATCCCACCCCATTCCATATTTTCTATTCTATTCTATTCTATTCTATTCTATTCTATTCTATTCTATTCTGTTCATTCCATTCCATTCCATTCCATTCCATTCTATTCTATTCTATTCTATTCTATTCTATTCTATTCCATCCCATCCCATCCCATCCCATTTCATTCCATATTTTCGATTCGATTCGATTAGATTCCATTCCATCCCATCCCATCCCACCCCATCCCACCCCATTCCATATTTTCTATTCTATTCTATTCTATTCTATTCTATTCTATTCTATTCTATTCCATTCCATTCCATTCCATTCCATTCCATTCCATCCCATCCCATCCCATCCCATCCCATCCCACCCCATTCCATATTTTCTATTCTATTCTATTCTATTCTATTCTATTCTATTCTATTCTATTCCATCCCATCCCATCCCATCCCATTTCATTCCATATTTTCAGTTCGATTCGATTAGATTCCATTCCATCCCATCCCATCCCACCCCATCCCACCCCATTCCATATTTTCTATTCTATTCTATTCTATTCTATTCTATTCTATTCTATTCTATTCTATTCCATTCCATTCCATTCCATTCCATTCCATCCCATCCCATCCCATCCCATCCCATCCCACCCCATTCCATATTTTCTATTCTATTCTATTCTATTCTATTCTATTCTATTCTATTCTATTCTATTCTATTCTATTCTATTCTATTCTGTTCATTCCATTCCATTCCATTCTATTCTATTCTATTCTATTCTATTCTATTCTATTCTATTCTATTCTATTCTTTGTTTTGATGCATGCTATAGAGGTAGAGTCCGCAGTGCAGAGCACAGTTGTGTGTGTGACATAAGGCGCATTATGTGCAACAGCAAACTTAAGGCAGCTTTGGCTCCTCTAGCCAGAAGACCTACCAAGCTGTCTGGATTCAGCCTTGCCTTGCCTTGCCTGTTAATTAGAAGGCAACCAATCTATGAACTGCGTGGGGATTTAAATGGGTATGTATAGGTAGTCCTTGACTTACAACAGTTCATTTGGTGAGTGCTCAAAGTTACAATGGCATTGAAAAAAGTAACTCATGACCGTTTTTCACACTTACAGCAGCCTTCCCATTGTCACGTGATCAAAATTCGGATGCTTGGAAACTGGTTCATATTTATGATGGTTGCAGTGTCCCAGGATCATGGGATGCCTTTTCTCAACCTTCCAACAAGCAAAGTTCACTTAACAACCGGGTTACTAGCTTAACAACTGCAGCAATTCGCTTAACAAATTTGGCAAGAAAAGTCATAAAAACGGGGCAAAACTCACTTAAGAAATGTCTCACTTAACAACATAAATTTTGGACTCAGTTGTGGTCGAAAATTGAGGACTATCTGTATAATGATAAAATGCTCCTGGGTACATCCAAAGTTGTGGTGGAAAGTACTCCAGTGCCTTTCCTGAACTCTAACTTATTGAAGATGTGAGATGTAAGAAGTTCAATATGTATATTCTCCTCAAATCTGCAACATTTCTCGGCAGTTACTTCTTTTGTGTGTGGTTGTTTCAAGGAAAAAAAACATACTGTACACAAACTGATTTTACACAAGCATAGCAGACCCCTCAGCAGACAAGGATCAGATACAATTATGCTTGTATTTATTTGGACTTCAGCAAATCAGCCCAGAACACTTTTATTTGGATGCTCATATCTGCTAAAAAAAACAGATACATGAAGTTGCAAAAGGCATAGTGAGACCATTCATTTCCTTTGTTTGTTTGTTTGTTTAAATATTAATTGCTCTTGGGGTCATTTGGCTCAAAAATATAGGAAAGAGTTCAAAGAAATATTCAAATAGAGACAACATAATATTTTAACATTTTCTGGACATGAAATGTGTAATCTTTTTATCCCAGCATCCTGGATTATTAGATAGCACCCCTCACAGTACTTAGTACTGTCACTTTTATTTGGCAAAAATGCCACCCATTTTTGGAGAGCATAGACTTGAAAAGAGCACACATGCACATACACATACATGTACACATTTCAAAGCTAAGAAATCTGTAATCCACAGAATATAAGGGTTCTGCTTTTTCACACACTCTTCTTTTTTTGGCCATTGTATGAGACAGGACCGTGTTCACACAATATTTCGAAGCAAGATGCTTACTCCTTGGTTATAACATTGCAGTCTGGTCAAATACCAATACCAATAACACTTACTTAATAATAATAGCTGTGATTGTCATTGTACATCATGTATACAATGAAATTGGTTTAGCCTCTACTGGTGCAATCCATAACAGAAATACAAAACATGAATAGTATACAGAATAATCCTTATACAAGTAATTGGGGGCGGGAAACTAGTCATACGTTTCCATATGTATGAAGCTGTTTTTAAACCTTTGTCCAGCTGGCTATACTTCGATATCTTCTGCCCGATGGCAAAAGTGAAAAGAAACATTATCCAGGGTGTGAATCATGCCTAAGTATCTTCCTTATTCTACTGAAACAGCGAGACCTGACAATGTCATCCAGTGGTGTTAGGGTTTCTTGTGCCAAATTAATCACTCACTGTAGTGCCTTCCTGTCTGCAGCTGTTAAACCAGCGTACCATACCGTTATACAGTATGTGAGGACACTTTCTATCATGGACCGATAAAAAGAAGTCATCAGCCATTGTTCCACCACTTCACCAGTTCCTCTAAGCAGCTTACAGAATCAGCATATTGCCCTCAGCAATCTGGGTCCTCATTTCACCAATCTCAGAAGGATGGAAAGCTGAGTCAACCTTGAGCCGGTCAGGATCAAGCTGCTGGCAGGAGCAGAATTAGACTACAATACTGCATTCTAACCACTGCACCACCACGGTTCCTATATTTCCAAAGAGAAGGAAACCATGAGAGTCTGCCCTTACTGGAAGTTTCAGAGGATTAGATAAGCTAAATTCCAATCATTGTGACATAATACTCCCAAATAGCAGAATTGTTCTGGAAAGAGTAATCAGGGAGCTTCTAGGCTGTATAATAACTATGGTCCCTCATCTTTTCATAAAAACCCTCACATTGGGGAATGGTCATTTAGGCCATGAAACCCAAAGTCAACATCCTACTGAGTACTGCAGCCCAGATTAAAGAATTCCTGAGATGCGAGTACCATGTTTCCAACAGTGTTTGGCTTGCCAAAGAAGCTATGTGTAAATAGCAGCAAGGTGTTTTTTTTAATTCTATATTACTGTAGATAGATAAATGGGCTTCAGATTTTATCCTCCTTCCTCAATCTGATGATTTCCAGCTGAATTCAGACTGATACGTGATACATGCCAGTATTTAAAATTCTGGAAGTTAAAATCCCAACATGGTTGGAGGTCACCAGTTTGAGGATTAATAGCTTACATCGATAACTGATAATAAAATGTATTGTCATCCTGCTTTAACAATCACAGGGGAAAAAAACCACTGAGAACGCAAATGATTTTATGTGAATAGATTTAGACTATAAATTTGCATCTGCACAAATAGTTCTCACTGAGATGAAGTAATCTAACTACTGTCAAGCATGCCACTCTTTTCCATTTTGTATTTATGTAGACTACCAATCATAGAGGGGAGACAAGGGGATCAGCATTCTAGAAGAAAGAAAATTGAATCAAAGTTTTGGCACAAATAAAGTTGATTTCCAACTAATGTTTCCTAGAGCCTCTAGATGACTTTAGAGGCATCTCTGCCCTGAGAGGATGTCAACAGCAAACCGCCTCTTAAAGCCATGTATCAGTTTATTAAATGGGCTGCAGTACTCCATCAATAACTTTAGAATTCAAATTGTGTATCTGGCATAAAAAATAATGATGCTGTCCAGTTAAGTACAACTTCTGTTGACCACATAGGCAGTTTTCTTGAGGTTTTTTGTGGTCCTTCATCCACATAGTTGACCAATCCTGCTTCACTTCCTAGCCCAAGAAGTTACCAGCTTGAATCCAAGTGGTCATAAGATACCCATTTACTAGAAGACTAACTGGTGAAGTTGGTCCTTGTGACTTCTAGATATTCTGCCATTTCAGCTCTGCCTTCTTGGGGCAAGTTAGTCCATTTCCAAATGAAGTCCTCTTTTATTTTGTAAGAATGCATTTGGGAGTGAGACACCAGTAAAGTGAGACACCAGCACTTTGCTTTTAAATTTACTGTAAATATTTAAAAAAAATAAAGTTAGATAAAGGAAGAAGCTTCGTAGCATGAAACTGAGTGGCACCAAGGTGTCTATTTTGTCTGTCCAAATGCAGCTTACCATGCTTTCTTCTTTTTATTTTTTAAAATTCAGTACTCCTTATTGCAGAATACAAGTTTGCTCCAACAAGGTCATAGTCTAAAACACTGAGAAAAAAACAAAACAAAACAAGAGACATATTTGTTTAATCAGGAAGAGAAATGTCATTATTTTATTTACATGTTTAAGTTTAATGATAGAAGAGCATCCAGTTTTACAATATCGAAAGTTAATAGCAATGCAGCCATTGTATAATTGTTACAAAGGTCATGCACCATATTAAAATTATAAGTAGTTTGTCATTGGGGTTTTTTTTTGGGGGGGGGGTATATATTTCTATATAATATATTTACAGTGGTAAAAGTTAAAAATGACAGCAGAGTTGCTTTCTTTTCCACATAGACATTCTATATCTCCAGCAGCTGCACAAACAGGCAGAAGAACATGGCTCCACTCCATGCCAGAAAAATGTTTGTTCATTTCTCTTTGTCATGAATTCTCAAAAAGCACCCATTCCTGTAAAGACAAGGACAAGCAAACAATGCTTGGTAAAGAAGCAGTCTGGATAGGATCCAATAAGCTTTCTGATCCTAAACCTACTGTTGAGCTACCAGATCTGGCACTGCAAATGTCAAAGAATCACTAAATGGCACCAAAGCAATAAACCCCCTGAACTTTTACTCTCCCCCCCTCCCCCCCAATTCCAGCACTTACTCTTAAATGCTTTCAAGCAGTTATCCTGATTTTTGTAGACCATATCTCATATTTAGCTAAATCTGAAAACTGCTACTACATACATACACTGGTGTCTTTTCAACCACATACAAAACCAAAGAGAGTCAGACAGGGCCTCCTTCTGCAATCTGGTACTTTCCAGATGATATGAATGAATGCAGTTGTTATCTCCAGCTTGAAGATGATATGGTTATAGGGTGTGACATGTTAAAAGCACCAAGCAAAATTGAGATAACTTCATTTTTTAAAAAAATTCTTTATCTTTAGGAATCTCATAAAAGATTATACTTTGTGATGTGCATAAATTAATATGGTAACATGCAAATATTACTTTTAAAAGCCTTAACCAAAAGGAATCATAATATAGATACAGATTTTCAGAAGGAATAGTAGAATGTGGTCGGGCTATGTTAAGGCTGCAAAGGTAAAAAGGAAAATAGTCAACTTATACCAAAAAAACACCAAGAAATGTTGTGCAATGTTAGGGAAGGGCACTTGAAAACTTGGACGAAGAAAGAGGGAGGAGGAGAGAAAGAATAGAGAAAGCCCTCTCCCATCTTCTTACATCATGCATATCTCCAAGGCATAGGGTTTTTAAGAAAGCTTTCTTCCCGCTTCAAATATGTATTACTGGAACAGATACTCCTCAGACATCAGGATCTTAAACCATTTAAGGCTTTAAAAGTTATTTTGAAAGATCTGAAACTTGACCTGTAGCATATAGTGTAGTTCCTTTAGGATGACTGAAGCAGCTGCATTCTGTACCAGTTGTAACCTCCAGCCAACTGCAAGGCATGCTATAGTAGTTGTCAGACTTTGTGCTATTGAGACTATTGGAAGAAAAATCCAGGTCCAGTTCTAAGCCAGAAATAAAATGGAGGCTGGTTGCAAAGAAAGATTCTGTTTATTGGTGAACAGAACCAACACATACACAGCGTGCAGTTCTGGGACAGCTAACAAAATGGAGTTGAGAGTGGGTGAGATTTTATACCTACGTTGGGCTTTGTATTTAAGCTTCCTGTTCCTCTGCAAGAACATGTCCTTTAATATTCTAATGGCTGTTGTTAGATTCCTATGGGGTCATGGCTGGCTCTATTGGCAGAAGGGGAAATGCAACTCCTAGGTGTTTGTCTGAGTTAATCACATCAACCTAAGTTTCTATCTGACCCAGTCTTTCTGAATGGATTATCAAATCTGCATTTCTAAAAGCTGGCCTCCTCCGTTTCTGCTTGGGGCAGGGAGACTGGTGCTGGTTTCTGCCTCCCTAAGATTTTTTTTTTTCATCCCTCCTTTAGGGGAAATATTCTATTCTTTCTTTTTAATATTCCCCAAAATATTTCATTCCCTAGGAGGGTGAGTGGGTGGGTACTGACTTTCTACAAGACCCAGCCAGGAAAGGTTGCATCTGACAGCTGAGCACAGCTGACCAAATGTACTTTGGACCACCAAGGTCTCTTGTGTCTCACATGACAGAGGCAATCTTTGATATATTTATTGAACTCCATGCAATATGTATGGAATCCTACGACAATATCTGTTCTAAATTCCATAGCTTAGATTGTACTTCTGGTACTGATGGGATCATCAGAGCCTCAAATGGAACTGAATTTAAGTGAGAATCAACCCATCAAGTTTTCAAGTTGATATTCAGTTCCACAACAGAGATTCAAATTAGTATCCCCCACCCACATCTGCTCTATTAATTTCTGCACTCTAGGGATATTTCCATGGAAGACTTTATGCCAATTCAAAAGCAGCTCTGGATTTCTTGTGATTCCATGTTAGCTGAGTTTAGTCTATGCCTATTTCTGGTCTAGCTAAGTTTTAATCAAAACAGCGATGATGATGCAAATCATAACCTTTTTCAACAGGGCGATTTTGGAGAGGCTATGGGTATGTTTCTGCTGGAAGGATCTCTTGCCTTGTCTTTCTTCCTCCTTTCTGAGTTTCAGCTCTCTTAGCTAGTCCAGGAAGGGGGATGCTATTTTTACATAAAAGGGTGAAATTGACAAGAGGCCTTTATGTTTTTCAGTCTTTTTTTTCCCCTTCCCTTTTGGGATGGAGGTGGGAGAATTGATTTTGGTTACCCCAGTGCAATCAAGTTGGCAGTTGTTCCGGTTTTGCAACATAAACATTCTGCAATTGTTTTAGAATGCACTAAGGACATTCTGTGTTATCCTTCCATTTTAAGGTGATCTCTAATAGAGGCGGAATGGTGCTTTTATAGGCAGCTTTACACCATTACACACATCAGATTGATTTATATATTTTGCAAACAGGAAAATGGACAGAATACCTATTTTAAAACATGAAAGCAAACAACAATGTATTTCATTTCCTTTTTCTGTGGAATGATGACAAGGATTGGAAGAGGGGCATTGCTTCAAAACTTGCAGTAGCGTTGATACAATAAATAGTTATCTAGAACAAATAGCAATCGTGAGAAAATAGCAAACATGTATTGTGATGATTGATTTGTCATTTGTCTTCTTATTCTACTCCTCTATGTAGTTCTAATATTCTCAGATTGATAGGAATGAAGATGATTAGTACATTTATTTCAAATTGCTTTGGAGGAATTGAGGAATGGACAAGACTAAGATTCTGTTTCTCTCAAAGGAGTGAGTGTTGTGCACAGAAATGTCTTACAACTCCCACCCCTCTTTTTTTTTAATGTATTCCCTCCCCAGGGCATTTCACCCAACAAAGTGATAGTAATTTCTAGTAATCCCTGACTGACTGCACTATTTTTCTTTTCTTTTTCTTGTTTTTCTTTCTATTTTGGAACTTTTTCAATCATAGGTGAAAATTGAGAACCAACATGATTTCCAAGACATTGTAAGTGTGGTAGCCATGGCCAAAACATATGTCACGACAGAGGCTTTTGTTGACTCCAAATATGACATCCGAATCCAGAAAATTGGCAACAATTACAAAGCTTACATGTGAGTTTATTTACAGATATTGTGACTGTGTTGAAGAGATTTTGTTTTCAATTGAAAACAAAAGTAGTAACCAAAGAAATGCTAGAATTCTAAACGCATGTTATATTCTGAATGTTGCATTCTTCTCTTGTTTTAAAGGCTAGCCAAGAAAAGTAACGTATGTTAAATGAAAAGACAAATAATAACTTTGATATAATGCATTCCCTTCTGGGGAGGCTTTAGGCAGCTGCCAAACATATTGTCTTAACAGGATTCTGAATCACAAGTTAAAGAAATGCACACATGTTGTGGTTGCTTTGCTGTTCAGCAGTCCATAGAATAAAAAAGACATGATGGAAGGTCTATTAAAAGAAGGATTAGGGCAGTGGATTTGTGCTCTCCAGATGTGAGAGATGCAACTCTAGAGTTGCAGCCCCGATATACCTGGAGGGCAACAGCTTGCAAGTTGCTGAAGGCTAGAGAAAATAGCAACTGAAAACTATTGGGCTGGATCCTGGACTAGATAAGTGTTAAATAACAGCAGCCTGTTACTATGCATGTGGATAACAAGCCCTTTTGTAATGGGTAGTTACTAATTAAGACTAGGAACTAAAAAATAACAGGAAAAGCAAAACTGGAATTTAACCACAACTAATCCATGTTATAATTGCATCATTCTTAGAATATACTCCTAAATGCTATTGTTTGTTCAATTGTTTACAATATAATATTTTCCTAAATGTATGTCAAGCAGAATGTAAGACATTTTGTCATCAGTAGCATATCAGAAAATTTTTCTACATTCATTTGACAAGATAGGACAAGAAAGAGAGAGAAAGAAAAGAAAAAGGAGGGAGGGAGGGAGGGAGGGAGGGAGGGAGAGAGAGAGAGAGAAAGAAAGAAAGAAAGAAAGAAAGAAAGAAAGAAAGAAAGAAAGAAAGAAAGAAAGAAAGAAAGAAAGAAAGAAAGAAAGAAAGAAAGAAAAAGAAAGAAACTATTTTACATGATTTACCAATATCAGCATAAGCGGCTAAGTAGAAGAAATGAAGTAAAAAGGTACACTTTTTTTCTGAAAAAACTCATTTTTCTCTTTTATTAATATTTTTTAAAACTAGATAGACAAAAAAATTAGAGCAAACATTGAATTGGTAGGTGGACAGAGGGACTGCAAAATTGTGTAGTTGGTGCTCAATATATTGTTGATAATAGATAAAAAGCAAAATATACAAAGTTGTTTTTAACAAAAAGGAAAAGGATTATAAGTTTCTTTTTTAAATTCTGACTTGAATTCCAATATCTCCACTATTTATTATTTAAAGATAAATCACATGAGAGAAAAGGGGGAAAAATCTGCTAAAAGCACTATTGAATAAATATTTAGTTTCCAACTTCCCATTTGTACTCTAACTGATATTCAATATTTATACAATTCAATTTTTATGTATTTCTAACTTCAGTTCTTTAATCTATTATTTTCTCCTCAAAGTGTGCTCTAATGTTTACATTTGCCTTGCTATGTAATATTATAATATGCATGGAAACTATTTTGCTTGAATTTAGGCAAACTTCAATTGTGAATATATGCTGCTAATGTTACCTCTGTTGATTATGCTTCCCATTCTGATATCATCAGTAATATATCTCTTTGCCAATGTTGTGTTAAACTTCTCCTTGAATCCATCAATATGGATCTTAGTAAATTGTGGTTTTTGTGTGTGATATAAAATGTATATAGATAACATGTAATGATCTAAATTTCTGTTTAAGTGATGCCATCTTTTCTGAGGGCAGAAGAGATGCTAACTTTAAAAAGTTAAGACTGCACAAGTAGGAGACATCAGCCAAAATTGAAATGTAGATTCAGCTCTTGAACTGAAATGGTTTTTTTTTAAAGTCCAGAAAGATTAGCACTTCCTTAGCTTGTCAATATACCATTTCCCGAACTGAATAGTCATGTATTTGAAAGAACTGGACTTAGCTTTTGCTGTAAGAATTAAAACACATTGTGTGGTCTTACCCAAGCATCATTCAAAATATAATTAAATAGAGTGGTGTGGTGGCTTAGAGGTGGAGTGCCCTCCTCACAATCAGGAGGCTATGAGTTTGATCCTAGGTAGACGCAGATATTTTTCTCTGTGGGCACAATGAGAATATATCTACTGATGACAGGAAAGGTATCCGGCCATTAAACACTCTGCTACCTCCATTCAGTTGCCCAGACTCCATCCCACAAGGGATTATGGGGTCATTAAAAGATGATGATGATGATGATTCAAAGTGTAATTAAATGTACCTTATAACCAGTTCTTTTCCAGCATGTGGAAAAATTATTTGTATCACTATAACAAGTGATGTGCTCAATGTTTGAGTATCATGACCGGTACTAAAATTAAAATTCTGAATATTAGTTTCAAAATGTTCTACTTTTCAGTAGACAACTATATTCTTGTACCCTTCTGATGATGCACATCAAGAGCCTGTGAAAGCTGACATTTATAGTATCTGATTATGTAGCTGGGCAACTTTCTGGATGCTACACTCAAAATGTAATTTCAGAAGACCAAGTCTGCAAGCGGCACCATCAGTAAGCACAGGCATTAATAATCAGTTACAAGAAAAAAAGACTCAAGTCCTTTAATACCAGGAATCAGTGGGAGAAAGCCAGTGGGTGGTTTTTAGTGCCATTCAATCTCCGTCAGCAGAGATAGCTGTATTTCTATCACAATAGGAAGCAGACCTTAATGAAAGCCACTGGTTTAGCTTTTTATCCTATCATATTCCTTTTTTTAAGACCAATTCTAAAGCTCAATGATTTCTGTGGGAAGCTTTTGCTTGGCTTTTCTGGCATAGAGCTTCACGAGCAGTTTAAATTCTATACTACAGTGGCAAGGTTAATTATTCCACAGCCTTTTCACAAACATTTCTACTGTACAATGCCTGGCATGCCCTGCAGAAGAGTTCATAAGGCTGATATAAGAACACCCAACAAGGATTTGGATAAAGATGTAACTACGTGGGAGGTTGCCAGCATTTAGAGGGCCATTTCCAGCTTATGGATGGTGTTACACATCGACTGAATCATCAGCAACTGTTAAAAGCTTCGAAGACAGCAGGGCTCTGAAAGGATTTTGTGCCAACTCAGTCTGTCCTGCTTCCCTCATTTCTTCCCTCCTTTGTTCAGTTTGGAGAGGAATTACAATGTTTGGGAGCATTAATTGTTCTCATATGGCTTGTTTGTTTTTCCCAGGAGGACATCAATCTCTGGAAACTGGAAAGCAAACACAGGTTCTGCCATGTTGGAACAGATCGCTATGACTGAGAGGTATTAAATAGAAAGAGCTACTATTACTAACATACAATCTTTCGGGGTAGAACTGATAGGCTTAATACTTAATACAGTAAGTATTATCTCAACAGCCAGCAGTAGTGCGGAAACTCAATTTGTATTCTTGAACATTAAAACATGGCACCTGCTGCTTTTTGCTTCTCTTCCTTATCATTTAGCTGGTCAACTCTAGTGTTGCTTTCTTTCTCTGGAGCGAGAGAGCACAGTGGGGTGATATCTCCTATTCATCCTAGGTTGTCATGCCAAGAAGGCAGAGTGGGAGGCAGGCTGAAAAGAGAATATGCCTGAGCTTTTCCATTTCCAGTCAAGGCAGGTTTCCTATACCAACATTTTCTGCACAGAACTATTCAGCCTACAATCAGGTTATTATATGTGTTTACTACATTGCCGTTGTGTATTTTATTACACATTATGGCAAAATAATAGAGCACCTATTTGCACACAGAAGGTCCTAGGCTAAATTGGACTGTCTTAAAATAAGTTTAGAAGACCTCTGTGTGTGTACTTGCCTAACAGTGTATATAACACTGAATTCAATAAGCCAACATAAGGCAATGTCTTCTGTACACATTCAAATGCAAGTCTGTAAAATATGATGTATAATCATAATTAACTTGAACGTGTTTTATAGTTTTTGAAATGTGTCGTATTAATATTATACTTTTAAGTACCCCTTTATAAAATATGTGAGACACATGAATCTCACTGTGTTCAGCTAAATCTTGGTAGCCCACATATTATAATATGAATGCAAAACAGAGGCCCAAGTAATTGATCAGCCTACTATTGACCCCTTATGATGTCATGTTAGCTGTGTAGCTGAATTTTAAATAAATCCTATGAAGAATCCTGACATCAATCAATGTGAATGTTTTGCTTCCTACAGATCCTAGGCAGGACTGATGCTAGCCAGAATGAATTTATTAAAGGAGAATAGTTGTAGCTCAGGGTTGAAATGAGAGGTCCTTGGTGCTCTCTGAGCTTGCTTGTTTTCCTGTAAATGTTTCCTTACCCTAACTAGATAACATCATCAGTGCTAGTAAGGAGTGCTGTTTGCTGTCAGTTTATTTTTTGATGTCTTGCCTGTCTGTGTGGGTGGAGGAAGTCTTAGAGATTCTTTGGTTGGGCTGTTTATGGATGGTTCTTTGATAGTTTCTTGATTGGGGTACTGCTTACTTGATTGTTGGTCTGAAGTTAACCTTGTACTTAATCTATGCTGATCTGGGTGCTGATTACTGGTGGAGAGGTGCTGGAATCTTTTTCTTTTCAACTGAATGAATTCAGTTACTTCTTGTTCCCCACCTCCCCCAAATTTTGAGGTGGAATAGATTATGAAGCAATTTGAACATCTCTTTTGTTTTTGTTTTTTAAAGTATTTGAACAGACTCCTATTCAGCACTTCTTGAATGATCACATGCCCATGAGAGTTTCTTTCAGGTTGCTCTGAAGTATTCAGGATGGGCTTATTATACCCAACTACTATTGCATTCGAATCTTGTTTTAGATTGTTGAATTATTTCCTATCTAAACTTAAGTAGTATGCTGTCTTTCCAGCATCTTCTTGTTCATTCTTCCATGAGGAGTCAATTTGTGCCCTTCCTCCAGGCCTAGATTTCCATGAAGTTCCTTGTGAATTAGCATGGGCATGTTCCTTGTGAATTAGCATGTTTGATTCATGGGGTTAATCCGCAATGTCAACAGCACATTCCTAGTACCCTTCTCCTCACACAAACCAGCGTGGGAAAGAATTAGCTCACCAATGATAATTTATTCTAATTTTAGAGTTTCTCTTCAAAAAAGATATTTGTCCCCATTGTTTCTGCCTTGCCCTAATACTTTGTCACCTCGCTCGAGAAGTACAGTGGTGACTACAATGGCAACACTGTTAGGATGATGTCAGTCAGAAATCAGTATGAGCCATTTCTCCATTAGACAACAGATTTCCACCATATGAGGGCATTCCCAAGGTATTTCAGAACAGAAACTGTCTGCAGTATCGCAAGTCTTTTCAGACTTCTGAAAAGCCCTCAGAATGAAGGGGAAAAACCACACCCAAAGTTTTTATAACTTGTATCTAGAGTTAATATAACTAATTCTTCTCCTAATGTAATGGATGAAAGAAAAGAAAGTTCAAGGAAGAAATAAAAGGACATGAAATATTCTCCTATCCATTGTTTGGTCAGCATGAGTGAGTATGCAGCTTTGTTTAAAGCTGCAAACTCACTCATGCTATCAGATTTTGCTATCAGATTTTTTTCATTTTTAGGATCAAATAACTCTTTGCTCCCTTTTAATGATTCACAAGGTAAGCTATCTAAGTTGTCTATTTCATTAGGCTTAATAGGTAGGGCTGGCCCTAATAGGACTTTTTTTTTACTTTAATTGACTATAAACTACAGAGAGAGTATTTAGCAAGTATTTAGCAGAGTATTTAGCTATTACTTATACAGAGATATGGAAAACTCTAACTCTACCTTTTACTCATGCTGGCTGAGGAGGCCTGTTATGGTCCCTATCAGCCTAAGTATTCCAGCTGGCAAGGTCCAGGAGAAGAGTGTCATCTGCCATTGCACCTGCCCTTACTTTAATTGACTATAAACTACAGAGAGAGTATTTAGCAAGTATTTAGCAGAGTATTTAGCTATTACTTATACAGAGATATGGAAAACTCTAACTCTACCTTTTACTCATGCTGGCTGAGGAGGCCTGTTATGGTCCATATCAGCCTAAGTATTCCAGCTGGCAAGGTCCAGGAGAAGAGTGTCATCTGCCATTGCACCTGCCCTTCAGAACATCTTGGCCCCACTCCCAGAGTGAGGTCCAATCACCTTGACCTTCCATAAGAGCCTAAAGACCTGGTTCTGCCTGTTAGCTTGGGGCTCCAATGAAGAAGCATCACAGTGGAGGTGGTTGATCAATTAACAACAGATCCCACTTCCCTTCCATTCCATCTTTTAATTGGGGTGCAATATTTGGCTCTTCATTGTACTTTATTTATGTCTTTTAGCTTTGTATAGTTTTTATTTTTTAAGACTGTAAGCCACCGGGAGTTACCTTGAGGTGAGATGGCAGTCAATAAATTTTACAAATAAATAAATAATAAAAATACCCAAGACTACAAAATCTTATCCTGGTTTACATCTATTCGGCTTAGATTCAGGAAAGCTGCAGACTATAAAGAACCCCTCTTAAATTCTCTTAAAAGATAAAACGTAAGGAAATACCCCTAAATACAGAAAGGATGAAATACAGAATACCTTTTTTTTGTTTTATAGGTCTTCCATGTACTAGATATGTTGACATGACTAGAGAAAGCTCATATGCAGCTTTCAAAAGCAATACATCATTCATGTCACTTCTATAAGTGACTGACAACTTAGATATAAAAGCTAAACTCAACATAACAAACTGCAATAAAATGTAAAATAAAGAAGCCAAAGGAATAAAACAGTTGGCAGTAGCATAGTAATTAAATTGCACTGAAATCAAGTGAAATGGAGATCATCTTTGACCCTGCTTTGACAGACATGTCCATGTGCTTTCCTTGGAAACGATACAGAAGTAGTTTTCCAGGGTATTCTG
Organism: Pseudonaja textilis; assembly: GCF_049901715.1. Classification (NCBI taxonomy): domain Eukaryota; kingdom Metazoa; phylum Chordata; class Lepidosauria; order Squamata; family Elapidae; genus Pseudonaja; species Pseudonaja textilis. Next base: position 52,143,098 of record NC_141994.1, read on the forward strand.
GATCTTTTTTTCATTATTATTTTCAGTCTTGCTTACAATTGAGGAATTGTAGACTCTCACCCAATTCTAATTAAGTCTAATTAGAATTAGAATGAATTAGCATTAATTAAGCTAAGGTTGCCTAGGTGCTATCACCCAGCAAAGCAAAAGCATTTTACCTAGAGTTACAATCAACAAAGAAGATTTTAGGGGCTAGGAAGACAGAGTTCCACAACCAACAACACCCAAGTGTTACTGCTGTTCTTTTAATCACTGTCATCTAGTTGTCCAATGTGGGCAACAAGGAATTAAAGCCACTTGCTTCTATGATCCTTTTCACTTTGAGCAGTGATTGACATAAGGAGAACAAGCACCAAAGGGTGGAAATGAGGAGTTATTCCCACTGAGGGCATGTCAAAATATGGGGCTGGTTTAAACTTTATGTCCATGAAAGAACATAATAGTCAGGAAGATTCCTATGGTGATGGATCATCTTCAGATATCTGAAGCCCCGATCCTTGCTGCAATTGTCTACAAAAGAAAGGAAAGTCCCTTTTGTCATATGGTCTGGAAACATGAGGAATTACATTCCACGTTCTTTATCCAGCCTGGGTTGTAATCTTCTCCGCAAATTTTTGGAATTTTTGACATTTGCTTCATGTTCAAGAGAATAGAAACATGCAATTAAAAATTCCTTTTGCTTGTTTTATTTAAACAAGTGTTGTGAGACCATGAGGATTTTCTTCTTTCTTATCATCTAAAGCAGAAGGGGTATTTAGTAGGAGCTCATTTTCTGCCTACCATGCCTCTATTCTTTTGGGATGCTGTTTTAAAAGGATTATGTAGGGAAAGAACTGCATGGGCTAGTCATACTGTTGCTTTTTCCAAACAAAAACAAAAAATAGGAAGAATAGGCATTCCAGCACTGAGAACTTTTTCCTTTATTAGAGAAAGCAGCTCATTGAACATTTGGTATTGCTTGATATAGTAGTAAGAATGAACACATCTATTAAGAAACAAAATAGTACACAATCTAGTCAAAATACTCAGTACTGAACTAAGGACAGGAGCCATTCTTTGTCCAGCTTTCTCAAGAAATGTAGCACTTAGCCTTATATACCACTTCACAGTGTTTTACAGCCTTCTCTAAGTGGTTTATAGAATCATCATATTGCTCCCAACAGTTTGGTCCTCATTTTACCCACCTCGGAAGGATGGAAGGCTGAGTCAACCTTAAGCTGTTAAGAATCAAACTGCTGAATTGCTTGCAGCCAGCAGTCAGCAGAAGTAGCCTGCAGTACTGCATTCTAATCACTGCTTCACTACAGCTCTTAATTCTTATAATTCTCTTTCTTTTCCCACCAAGATCCTGAGGACATGATTATTCTATTTAATTATGTGTTATCAAATTGGTGTTAATTCTTAGTCACCACATACATAATCTTCAGAGTGACTGCTTCTCAACCTGGTTCTTGAAGTCTACCAATAATTCACCTATCACCACAGCAATTAAGTTTTTGGCTTTCTTTCCATTTTCTCAACTTTATAAACTTCTCAATAGAGCTAAGTCTTTGCACAATGGGTCCAAAATATGGTATTTGTGGACATTTGTATGATAGTTTTTTGTTAAGATCCATATTTTTTTCCTTGGCTATACATGATATTCTTCAGTTTTGATGTTGAATTTTCTCTAGCATCAAAATTAAAAAAATGTCAACACTCTATCTTGCAAAGTCCAATGTTTACTTCCATTGAGTGTCACAGAAAAAGCCATTACACAGATTTTTTTAATGTTTGCAGGTATAAATTCATAGTGCATTTAATACCTTTTGAATACTTTGAATACTTTCAATGCTATTCTACCAAATGATAACCTGGAGCTATCGCATGCTTCTTCTAGAACGGTTGACAACTAAATGTAAAATGTAGAAGCTATACAATATATTAATATTTGCATTGAAAATGTGGATATAATCAGAAATATTTTAATTTAAGAAAACATTTGGTTTATTAGCATAAAACCACTGTAAAACAAAGCTAACCATTTTGTGGAAAGTTAACAATATTTCCGTCCCTGAATAAGACGTTTGTTTGACTTTTTTTCAAATCATATTTTAAACAAATAATAATCCCATCTGGTTTTGGCAGATACCGACTCTGGGCAGATTCTGTTGCAGAGATGTTTGGCGGCCTTGACATCTGTGCAGTCAAAGCTGTTCACAGCAAGGATGGCAAAGATTATATCATTGAGGTGAGGAGAGCTGAATGAATAGAATGTAAGTACCATTTAAACAAAGAGCTTCAGCAAGGCAACCCATCACTTGCCTCTAGCTCCTGTCCTGCCCACCCAGCAGTTCTAAACCATTATTGTGAGTAGGTAAATGGGCACCACTCCAGTGGGAAAAGCTAGTTGTGTGAAGAGAATGGGGACCAATGCTGGACCTGGTCGGATGCGAGATAAGATTGGTGGAAGAGGTCCTGGAAGAAGTCACCAACCCGAATGCTACTAGGCAGATGGTACAAGTTAGTTTACTTGTAAGTTCATCATGGATAAGTTCATCATGGATAAGCGTGCAAATGCAAAACTGAACAAACTAGCAATTGAGCTGTCGGGATACTCTGTAACATAGCATTGTAGAGCTCCCTGACAAATGTATGCCATACGAAATTAATAAAAAACCATGGCAACACATGCAGTTATTTCAGCACTTTGCCTACATATCTTTTTCACCTATTCCATCTTGTAACTGATTCATTTAACTGATTTCATAGAAGACAAAGCACTTGGCTTCAGAATATTAGGGTAAAAGCTATTCTCTGGTTTATACATCTATGTCAAAATAATTAGGAAGCACCTTTCCATTCCAGTCTGCCAGCCCCTTTCAAGCACCTTCTGTATCTTTAAATTACAAGGAATAGGGTTTTTCCTCCTAGAATGCCCTTTGAAACAAGGTGGATGCTATGAATGGAAATAATAAAGGGCAGGGAAACAAAACCTCATATTAACTTGAAAAAAAAAAATAAACCTAGCAATTCAATAACAATGTTCAAGATGCTAATTCCACTCAACTTCCTTTTCCACTTGCTTCATTGGTGTAGATGGTAAGTACATGATCTAAAGGAGAGAGAGAAAGAGGCAGAACAAAGTTGAATGCCCTGTAATAGAGAGGGCTCCTGTCTCTTTTCATTGCCCAGCTTTTATAGACTGCACCACAATGGGATGTGTAGACTGAACTTTGTGCTGTTTTCATTAGACTTGGGAAGCTAGCCAACTCAGAGGAAGGAAAGAGTAGATTATGCACATCAAAGCAGTGATATAAGAAAAGAAAAAGTTTAAAGAAGAGAGAAATGGAACAATGCTAATCAAAGGCTGGCGGAGTTTAAAGATAAGAGAACCAATGACCTTGTTGGCAGCCATCAGACGAGAAAAAAGGGTTCTGTTCCTGTGTCTTTTAACAATTAAACAAAAATTAGCAGGTGCATGGTGTTCTCCAGATGTTTGCTATAATTCCCACAATCCCTCACCATCCATCAGGATAATTGAAACTGGTAGTTGAACTCCAAACACCTGGAAGGCACCAGCTTATCCAATTGGGTTAGCTTTCTTCAGATGCTGATTATAATATTTCTTCAGGAGTTTCTAATATGTAATCCTGCAGTTCTTCTCTGTTTGGCCAAACCCCAAAACGAAGCCTTGAATCAGAGCTGCAGCTTTTTTTTCTTTTTTTCTTTCTTTCTTTTTTTTTTTTTTTTGAGATTCCAGCTAAAACAAAATAAGGAAATTCCCCTGTGGGTGGCGTGAATAATAAATTCTTCTGTCCCTCTTTATCAGTGACACTCTAGGTCTAAAGAAGAAATTGAAGTTTTTTGAAGTAAATCTTGCCATGCTGAGAGAAACTTATTTGTCAGAGTGGAGAGAGTCAGACCGTGGAGAGGGATAGATATTTGAAAATCATCAAAGCTGAAATTCAAGACCTGCTCATAGTGGGGGAGAGAAGATAATCAGGGCAACTGGAGAAAAAAATGAGCAAGTGTCCTTGGTTACCATATGAGGATGCTGGAATGGAGACTCAGTGTCTGCCCTGCTGTAAACTCCACCAACACAGGGAGGTGGATAAAGCCAGCCTACTGCAACATTCAGGGCCACTGACATATCCCAAAAGATGCATGTGGGAGAGCATTCCCACCCACTGAGCCTTGGGAAGCTGATGAGAACCACATGAGCTCTCCAGGACCAGCACATTCTTCTGCCGCATAAATGTCCTTCAGGAATCAGTGACAGGTCAAGGGTTATGTGACACAAGTGTGCTGCCAGGAAAGTGGGGGGTGGAATATCTCTGCTTTTTCTGTTTCTTCTGTTGCTGTAAATCAAGCAAGAGCAACTGTCGTGTGGGTCGCTTTTAATAGTTAACACAAAATTGTATTCACCAGAACCTTCATATGGAAGTGGAATATATACAGAATAAGGTGGCTTCAGGACAAAATGACCTTTTTTCTGATTAATCCCATGTTATACTTTAGAAATCCTAGGAGTACTGTTGCTACGAAGCATTTAAAAGCACAATCTAGGAAAGTTGAAAGCAGCACAGGATATTAGGCTTTTATTGTACAGCTGCTCTGTTTCATTCTAGAATTTTACAAGATATCTAAACGATATTCTGCATTTCTGATTCTCCCATCTTTTTCCATGGCTGTTTCAGCTATTTTCTTATGAAAACAGGTAGTGATTTAGAAGAAAAAGGTAGAATAGGTATATGATTTTTTTTTAATTGCTGGACATAGGAATCCTCTGTCTGAAAATCATTTCATTTCTGGCCCTACCTTCATGTACGATACAGGTTGTCTATTTACCATCATCATTGCAGCCACTGAAGATAACTTCCTCCCAAACCATACACTGTGGTTATTCCATCCCCTATCTCTAAGGAGAGAACATATATTAAAGAAATGAAGGGAAAGCCAAGAAAGGAGGGCTGTTCTTTAAAAGTTGATCAATATTTCTGTTAATAGTGATTTCATTTGTGATATTGTGAAATCTTTCCAGTAAAAATAGAAAACCAAGAGAAGTTAAATCACTCATTCTTTTCCCAGTTGAATAATCCCAACCTTTAATATAAAGCACTATTTTCATTTCTCCATCTAGACCACATAAGGATGGAGATTTACTCCCATGCATAATTTTCCATCTAGTTTGTCCCTGCTCCTAAATTGTGCACATATAGATATGTCTCAGGATCCTACCTTGGGGTTCTCTGCAGAAATGCAATAACTATCTACTCCTAAAACATACTATTGGAAAGGCCAGTGCCTAGCCAACCATACAAGCAGATAGTAAGGAAATTAAGACAACCCAAATCTGGATAATGATCACTGGATGGGCCAAATCAAAAGCAATAGCAACAGTACTTAGACTCATATACCACTTCATAATGCTTTACAGCCCTCTCTAAGTGATTTACAGAGGCAGCATATTTCCCCCACAATCTGGTTCCCCATTTAACTGACCTTGGAAGGATAGAAGGCTGAGACAACCTTGAGCTGATCAGGATCAAACTGCTGGCAGTCAACAGAATTAGCCTGCAACAGATTCTACCAGTTTGCACCTATTCGCTAGAACCAGTTGTTAACATTCTAAGCAGTTCAGAGAACCGATTGTTAGAAGAAATTATTGGCCTAATCCTGTAAGGAAGGCAGGAAGGAAACATTCTGGTGTTGCTTACAGAAACTGCCTCTCCTTTAACCCTTATTACATTCTTGGCAGGACTAGACTTCCTGTCTCAGGAATGTCTGTGGAGTTTTATTCCCCTCCTTTGCTGGTACTTTGCTCATGTAGAGTGACCATTCAAAGTTACAATGGCACTGAAAAAAGTGACTTATGACCATTTTTCACACGACTGTTGCAGCATCCCCACAGTCATAAGAGGCCAGACAAGGAGATGCATGCCTCGATGTGAGTGATATTGAGTTGGCCACACCCAGCCAATAACATGACCCCCAAGCCATGTCCACCCAGTCACATGTCCACAAAGCTACACCCACCACCTAAGCCACGCCCATAGAACCGGTTGTTAAAATAATTGAATCCCACCCCTGGCGTGCAATATTACATTTTAACCACTGTGCCACTAATGGACTCTTAGTAATGGGGATAGGGATAGCTGGGAAATAATTGCTTTTAACTCTGCCCATTTATCTTAAATGAAAAGAGAAAAAAGCCCATAGAATTAATTCACCTGTGCTTCCAGTATCTGAATTTCCTATGAATATATATAGGATCACAACTACTTACTAAGCCCACCCTTTTTAAGCATTGCAGTGAGAATTACCTAAGAAGATGAGAAAGAATCACAACCCAGATCCAAAACATGAATTTAATAAAAAAAAAAAAAGAATTGCAGCAAATTCTAAAGGATGACTGTAGAATTGCAGCACATGCTGTAGAATGAAACCTATAGAATGAATATTCCTATTGACATGTTTCCAAAAGCAGCTGAGGCTTTTTAAAAGAATCTTTTAAATAACAAGGAAAATAAGATATAAATCAGAAGATCAATCAAATAAATAACAAATCTTTTTGAATTATACAATTATCTCCTTCTGAAATTGTGCATACTGTAGTTTGAGTTGACATTATTTTGAAAGCATTCATGTACGGATATTTATTTCATATTAGTTATATACTGTCATAGTTGTGCATCTTTAGGTGGCTCACAAACCTAAAAGCCAAACTATATAACCCTATGGGAATACTCATTAAAAATAATGTACCATTAGGGAAGTATACTGCCAAACAGATAGCAGGCAAAGTGCAGGTGTTAATATCCAAAAGTTGTTCATTTGTTAGAGCCGGTATATGGAAATTTCTGGAACAGCCATGTTTTAGCATCTTTCTGAAGATGAGTTAAACCCAATCAGATTTCCTTAGCAGATAACTAGATTGAGAAAATGTTCATCTTTAGATTAGCTGCTTATATAGAGAGCAGATGAAGAGACATTTTTTAAAATCAGTTGTCAGTTTATCCACTTCAAAATATAATCCTTTCATTGTTCTTTGTATTTAGCCCTACTGCTTGATATAAATGTCTAGTTAACCTTATGCTACTGGACATGCTCACATCATGTTTTTAATTAGTTTTCGTGATAATCCAAATTTCCTGACTCATGAAACTCATGGAAACAGCCTACAGATTTCATGGAATTAGGGAAGTAGTTTAGCCTACAGATTTCATGGAATTAGGGAAGTAGTAGAAGAAAAGGGGCTTTCCATGTAAATTCCTCTCTTTGACCATATCCCTCCTTTCTCTGAGATACTTTTATCAGGAGAAAAACAAGTGTGATACAGACAGCCACAAACCTTGTACTGGGTAAAGATCAGAACTGCATAGCTGGGTCAACCTGTTTTTTCTCAGCTGCTACATGAATGTCTTATTCCCAGAAACAAGGAAATCAGTTTTGCACTGAGTTTTTTGTGTTTATCTCAGTTTTAGAAGGTCACTTTGTGTCAACTCTTTAGACTATAAATTAATTTTAAATAATTGCTTCTTGTTTAATGCAGAAAATTTTATTTTCCAATATACTTTAATGATGTGGTAAAACTTGTCATTTTTAAGTTTCTATTGCTGCTTCTACTTGTTTTGATTTTATTTTACTTCCTATTTCTATGCTGTATTATCTTTCTACTGTTGAATTTGAACTGCAATTGCCTTTTAGATTTTTAATGGAAAGCAATATACAACTAACAGCCAGTTTGTAATAATTAAGGCATCAGGAACCAGGACACTGTGAGTCCTATTCCCGCCTTGAGCACTAAAGCCAGTTGGGTAACCTGAAGACAGCCAGTTTCAGCTCTAGGAAAAAGGCATGGGTAAACCATTTTCGAAAAACTTTGCTAAGAAAATGCAGGGAATAGCAGTCATCAAGAATCAACACTGACTTGAAGGTATAAATAAAAATAAACTATTATTTCAGATAGGTAGAAAAACTGATGAACTTCGCATGGTCACAGCATTCCTCACCTGGGCCTCCTAGAAGACAGTTTTCTAGAAATTATGAGCTAATTTCCTCAATCTTGATTTTATAAGAGCCGTGTTGGTGCAGTGGTTAGAATGCAGTACTGCAGGGCTAACTTACTGCTCACTCCAGGAGTTCGATCCTGAGCAGCTTGAGGTTGACTCAGCCTTCCATCCTTTACAACAAGGGTCCCCAACCACTGGGCCGTGGACCGGTACCGATCCGTGGAACATTTCCTACTGGGGCGCCGGTTTGCTGGGCGCCGCCATCTTGTTTGACGAGAAAGTGCTTCCAGGTGAGCTTTTCCGGTTGGAAAGCGGCATTTGGGTCCTGAAGGAATCCTCACGCCTTAGTTTCATCGAAGGGGGGGGGCTTCGAATGAAACTAAGGTGCGAGGATTCTTTCAGCACCCAAGGCAAGGCGAGCCGAGTGACCGTCCTGAAGCCATCCTGAAGCGAAGCCCACCGACAAAGGTACAAAGGAGGAGTTGAAGGTGGCAGGGAGAAGCGGGGGACGGCTGGCTGGCCGATCGCTCGGCTCGCCTTGCCTTGTCATGCGTGCTGATGCCGGTACCGGGCAGCGGATCATTTTGTGATGCCGGTACCTGGCCGTGGCACAAAAAAGGTTGGGGGCCACTGCTTTACAAGGTGGGTAACATGAGGAGCCAGATTGTTGGGGGCAATATGCTGACTCTGTAAAACTGCTTGGAGAGGTCTGTAAAGCGCTGAGAAGTGGTATATAAGTCTAAGTGCTATTGCTATAAGGTCCACCCCATCTTTTGTAACTGATATATAAAAATAATAGTTTAACCAGTTTCCTGCAGCTTTGGTTATCTACTACTTTAGAATTTGAAACATGATACCCACAGGTGGAGAAGGTGGCATACGACAAAATGTGGGTTACATTGTTGGGACACAAACGACACAATATACATATGTATGTGCCACATTGGGATACAAGTAGAAAAGACAGAATTTGTGTTGTGGTGCCATATTTCATCATTTTTACATTATTGCAGACTTCCATGATTGGCAGGGTTGCTTTCCAAGTCATGAACTTGTGTCCTTTCCTTTCAACGTTTTGGTACATCTTTGGTCACAATGTAAGATATCAGGAGGAGGCGAACACGATTTTTGTAGTTTTAAAAACGTTTGCAATTTCTAAGCCTCATGGTGTTTTCTTTTTCATGGAAGATCCTCTGACTACATATGGAGTCAAAAAGAGAGTAATTTGACTATTAGCACTGATGGAGAACATCCCAATAGCTATTTTATTGAGTAGAACTACAAAGACTTGGGAGATATAAGAGCACCATCTTGTGGTCAAAATAAGCATATAGATATAATTTCAGGAGAAATATTTTTACATGAAATTTAAAACTATATATAAAAATTTAACTAGAGAGAAGAAACATGCACTTGGTTAACGTATATTGATTTGTGAAGCATTCCATGTCATTCTTGCTCATCTTATATGGTAATTCAATTTTTCCACCGTGCAAATTTACATAGCATTACAAACTTACCTTTGTTGTCAAATCTGGGCCCTGCAGCATGAGTGACCTTGGTTACATTGATTATGTAATGTTATGGTCCTCAGCTATTTATGCCACTTTATGCAGAGTTGTTTATGTTTTTAATTGTTGGTTGTGTTTTTACTATTTTTATTTTGTTGTCTGCCTTGAGTAATTTATATTAGATGGGCAGCCACATAAATGTAGTAAATGAAAGTATCTTTCATTCATCTTTCATTTTATCTTGGCCAGCTTCATACCTGATGCCAACATGTAGTGCTGCTTTTAAAAAACTGCACAAACTGCATAAATCCATCCAAGTAAGTAAGCTATCATTAAGCGAACCATGGCATAGCATATTACATATAAAGGAGCAATGAACAGGGAAGATTTTCAGCCAAGACTGAAACTGTTAAAATTTGTCAAGGAAAACCTAACATTTTCTTTCAGCTGTTTATCCAATTGTTAGATCAGTTGCAATCCCATTCTTGTGAAATATGAAGAGCTTTTATTCTTTCCTGTGTTAGGAAAAATTGATTGTGTTCTAACTTTAAAAATATAAGTGATGTCATTGAAACAGAGTCACATTTTTAAAAAGCTTCTGGATTGTATGGAAACTGATACACAAGAGAGCAAGAAGCAAAGCCATCATGTTCTTGAACATGTGTATTTGCAATGTCTGAGCTTTTCTGTTACACTAGCAAATGCAACCAGATTGAAAAGAATGTTTTCCTTGTTTAAACAGGTGATGGACAGCTCAATGCCTCTAATAGGAGAGCAAGTGGAGGAAGATAGGCAGCTTATAGCTGATATGGTGGTCTCCAGGATGACACAGACTTTAACAACTGTGGGATCTTCTCCTTCTCCTCTGAGGCCTTGGGTAAGAACAGGAGGCATCTTTCAGAGAAATCAATCTAACCAGGTGCCTGGTTTTCAAATGACATCTAAAAACATAGACCTTCTCAATACTTTAATAAAAAAAAGTCTTACTCTGAATAAAATACTATGCTCTTTTTTCTACAATCCTTAAGTACATTATAGACAAGATGTGTAATTCTGTACTTTTTAAACAGTATAACATAATAGCCGAGGCTGCAATCTGAAGTATAAAGCTGGACAGAGGGGAAAAGGACTTGAAAATTCCTTAAAGTTGTTTTTACAACAGCATAGACAACTGTGTAAGCGACATGCAGTGCTATTCATTCAACAAGTGCAGAATACTGTAGATTTATGTGTGTAATTTTCCTTTGTGTCCATCAAGGTTTATCTTTAAAAATTCAAGGTTTATCTTTAAAGAGGCAGATGGGAATACTATTCAAAAAGCAGCAATGCAAATTGCTGGAAATATTAATTTCATATCTTCTCCGAATAAACAGGTGATACAAGGCATACTTATCTTTTTGGACAGATATCAAAAATCAAATGGAAGATGTGCAGAGATATTTGTATGAAATCCATTCCTCAATGTAGTTAATTCTGAAGACAGCAGTCATATTAGCAATCCCTTTCACATAATGTAAGCTCTCAAAGTCCACTGAGCCAATCAGCTTCTGAATTAAGGCTAGAAAAATATATTTAAAAGCTACTGAATGTTGAATAGTAAATGTTCTTGACTCAGAAACACGTTTAATTGTTGCATTGTGTTCAATCTCAAGTCAGATGTAAGTGTCCTTATTTATTTATTTTATTTTATTTTATTTATTTGTCAATTGTTTATGAGATAAGTAAAAGTGTATACATAATTATGAATACATGAAATGAGTACATATAAGAAAAATAAAAGAAAAATAAAAGAAACAATAGGACAGGGATGGTAGGCATGTTGGTGCGCTTATGCACGCCCCCTACAGACCTCTTAGGAAAGGGGTGAGGTCAATAGTAGACAGTCTAAGGTTAAAGTTTTTGGGGTTTGGGGAAGAAACTACAGAGTCGGGTAGAGTATTCCAGACATTGACCACTCTGTTGCTAAAGTCGTATTTTCTGCAGTCAAGCTTGGTGCGGTTAACCTTGAGTTTGTATCTGTTGTGTGTTCTTGTGTTGTTATGGTTGAAGCTGAAGTATTCATTGACAGGTAGGACATTGTAATGTATGATTTTATATACCATGCTTAAATCAGACCGAAGACGGCGTAATTCAAGGTTTTCTAGTTCTAGAATTTCAAGTCTGGTGGCATAAGGTATTCTACAACAAGTAGAGGAGTGGAGAACTCTTCTTGTGAAATATTTCTGGACTTTCTCAATTGTGCTAATATCAGATACGTAATGTGGGTTCCAGACTGATGAGCTGTATTCGAGTATTGGTCTAGCAAATGTTTTGTATGCTCTAGTTAGTAGTGTGATATTACCAGAGAAAAAGCTACGTAAGATTAGGTTAACAACTCTTAATGCCTTTTTGGCTATGTAGTTGCAGTGGGCACTAGCACTTAGATCATTAGAGGTGAGTATTCCAAGGTCCTTTACAGAGCTTGGATCATCAACAAGATCTTGACTATTCAGCTTGTATTTTATTTTCGGATTTTTTTGCCAATATGTAAGACAGAGCATTTATTTGTTGAGATTTGAAGTTGCCATTTGTTTGACCATTCTGATACACAGTCAAGATCTTCTTGAAGGGTAGCAGTATTGTCTGTGGTATTGAACAGCTTTACATCATCAGCGAAAAGAACGCAGTTGCTCTTAATATGATCACAGAGGTCATTTATGTAGAGTATGAAGAGAGTTGGTCCTAGAACACTGCCTTGGGGGACACCACTATTGACAGGTACAGAATTTGATAGGACACTCCCAATTTTGACCATTTGTTGTCTGTTTGACAGGAATGCTTTTATCCAGTTATGCAGTTGTCCAGAGATACCATAGGATTTTATTTTTAGTAGTAGTTTGTCATGTACCACTGAATCAAAGGCTTTACAGAAGTCTATGTAGATTGCATCTATTGTTTTGCCCTGATCAAGTTGTGTAGTCCATATGTTTTTGCAGTGTAAGAGTTGCAGATTACAGGATAGCTTTTTTCTGAAACCAAATTGTTTATTGGAGAGTAGGTTGTTTGTCTCTAAGTGGAGGATGATGGATTGGTTAATAATTGATTCCATGACTTTACAGGTGACGCAGCATAAGGAGATTGGTCTGTAATTTTCAACTAGGCAGGGGTCTCCCTTTTGAAGATGGGGATGACTGTGGCTTGTGACCATAGGTTAGGCAAGGAACTGGTCCTGAAAGATTTTTCAAAGATTATGCTTAGAGGTTCGGCTATGGCAGTGGATAACTTTTTTAAGAGATAGGCACATATTCCATCCGGTCCAATAGATAGGGATGGTTTTAGATTGCGTAGTGCTTTTTCAACATTGTCTTCTGTAAAATCGATATGTATTAGATCACTGTAGTTATCTGTGGTTCGGCTAGGAAATGCTGGGCATGATCCATTGCTGTTTACAAATACTGAGCCAAAAATGTGTTAAAGATGTTGGCTTTAATGGTGTCGTCGTTGCAGTCTTTACCATTAGGTCCTATCAGGGTGGGATGGACCTTGAATCTTTTAGTTTGTTGTTTACAAAATTGTAAAAAGCATTGGTGGAATTGGTGCTTAGAAGGTTTTCCTCTTGTTTAATATGATAATTGGTGCATTCGGTCTTTATTTGGTGGCATAAATTTTTGTATCGGCTTTTGAAATTGGCAACGTGACCAGATTTGTTTTTCCGCCAGAGTGATCTCTTTTTGGATTGAAGTTTCCTTATTGTTATGGGCAATCTGTTTTTTTGTTTTGTTTTGGGAGTAGTTGTTGGTACATATAGTTTGATGACTCTTTTGACTTCAAGTAAAAATATGTTGTAATGGTCTTCAACAGTATTGCATCCATTGAATAGAGATTGCCAATCAAGGGATGAGAGATCGTTGTTTATAAGATCATAGTTGCCTTTTTTTGAAATTATAATTGGGGATCACATCATTGTGGTGGTTTTTGTGTGGACGTATGTTGAGACAAAAGTCAATCATATTGTGGTCACTGCTGGAAAAGGGTTCTTTAGTTTGTATTCCGTAAATTAAATTCAAACTATTGCAGAAGATGAGATCGAGGCAGTTGTTTAGTCTAGTGTTGTTGGATACTAGCTGTTCCAGTCCCAGATTTGTAACAGCATTGTAAAAGGTTGCATGTATGGTTTCAGTTGTACATTCATTTAGGGTCCAGTCAATATGAGGCAGATTGAAATCACCAAGAAAGATAAAAGGGTATGGGCAGGATGCTGCCCATGTTAGTAGTGTATTTAGCTTGTTTACATGTTCAATGTCATAATCAGGTGCTCTGTAACATAGTAAGAATCGAATTGTGATATTTAAGGAGAGTTCACAGATAATGGTCTCAGGAAGAGCAAGCTCCTGGGTAACTTGGATATTTTTTAGATGTAAGGACTTTTTGTAGAAGATAGCAACACCACCTCCTCTACGAATTTCACGATCTGATCGGTAAACATGATAGTCTCTTACTGTGGTAATGGAGTCGGGGAGAGATGCATTGAGCCATGTTTCACAGACAAATATAATGTCGAATTTAGCCATATTTAGTAGGAGGAAAAATTCAGGTATTTTATTTACAAGGCTTCTTGCATTGAGTAGCTTGCATTTAAGGCCAGCAGTAGTTGGAGTTGAGGTAGTTAGGGGCGTGCGTGCCTAGTCTTGGGTGATGGTGGATTGGTTGAGGTAGGGTTGTGGTTGAAGGTTAAAGCTGAGTTGTCCTTATTTTAGAAACATACTCAATCACAGTATAAATTGTTCTCCGACCTGACCAGAGAGTCTAAGAGTGTCATACAACCCTGGAGAAGATTAGCGGACTGTCTTTTCATTTTGTAATTGTTCCTTTTAACTTTGCTTTAATCTTGTTTTTAACTGTTTTTAAGTATACTGTAGCTTTTATATCATTTTACTGTTTTATCTGTAAATCATCCAGAGCAGTGGTAGTATTCAGCTGGTTCGTGGTAAGGATTTGGCATGGGTCATGAAACTGGTAGTAACTTCTGGCTGGGTCGACCCTCCATTCCCTACCCAGTCAGTCCTTATTGGGCATGCACAACATCGTGCGCCTGCCCAACATTGCTGACTGTGTTCTTCCCTGCCCAGTCATTCCTTAAGGTATTTTTTCCCTTCCCGACAATCAGCTGTTCCTACAATCAGCTGGGCTGGGATTCCCCTTTCTGTCTTACTGCTTCGCCCAGGAGGCTTCCCTGAGGTCCAGGAAGGCAAAAAACGGAGGGAGGGGTCGCAGCCCCCGTGCCTCCTGCACTCCATTTTTTGCCTTCCTGGGCCTCAGGGAAGCCTTCTGGGAGAAAAACTGTTCCCCCAGGAGGCTCCCCTGAGGCCCAGAAGGCCCCAAAATGGAGCATGTGGTGGGGTTGGCCCAGATCAAAACCCATATGCAAGTTTCTAAACTAAAAAAAAAATTCCAATATATTTAAAAACTTAACATTACTATAAAGGAGACATTTTCCTTTAGAGAGGCTTCAGTAGGATTTCCCTGAAAGGCCATTATGGCACTGTAGCATGTTACCATCCTGAGGCTCTGCAGGTTGTTCAGATCCCTAAAAAAAGACTACCAGACAGGTCTCAAGATTGCAAAGTTTGTCCTAATCAGCTTTTAAGAAAGACTCAGTGATGGGATCCGACCAGTATAACCACCGGTTCTGTCGCTCTGTGTTGTGTGCGCATGTGCACGCGAATCGCACGAGTGCAATTTTAGACACATTCTTTAAGTTAGACCATTTAAGATATGTTAATTCGAAAATGGTTGCCCTATGATGCACTATCTTACCCAGTTTAAGGTTACAAAAATCAAACAGACACAAGAGTTTTAGTAGTAGTTAATTTGAAATTGCTACGGGCAATACATAACTGTTGATTCTGTTGATTCCCTTTGTGATGTTCTGACTGTACTGTCTTTATTTCAAGCCTCAATCATTGAAATCACAATTGTCAGGACCACATCTTGGACAGCTTTCCCAACCCCGACCACCACCTCAAGGTACTATGTCTACCATGTAATTTTTAAGAGTGAGGTATTACTTTCCTTTGTAAATGTATGAGTAATGAAATGTGGCTGTCAAGATTTCTGCTGATTTTTTTGAAGGAAATATGGCGACAGGGCAGGGTTAAGCTGTATTTACAGAGAAGGGGAAAAGATTAAGAATATATATTTCTTCTCGGACAGTCCATCCTGAAAAAATATTAGACTTAACATCCAAACTTAATAAGGAAACAGAAGCAATGCCAACAAAAACTTGAGAAATGTTGAAATGTATTTCTGTTTCAGATGCGCAGCTCGCACACAGATTGAAGTTACAGATTTCAAAAATTAAAGAGCAGAATTTAAAATGCAGCTTTATTAGGGGAAAGTTAGGAAACTGAGACAATATTTTCTTAATCTTTTGCTAAGTTATGGCAAGGATCTATAAACATCTGTGCCAGTGGGTATGTGTGACAAGTGACTGTAATGGGAGTTCTCAAAGGAAGTGGTTTTCCTAAGACTTACCATTTACAAAATGGCTGTTTAAGAGTTGGCACCACTTGACAGAAAACACTAGTTTGCCAGAAGAAAAGTAGTGACCCACTCTTCTTTTACCCTTTCAAATTTAGTGCATTTGGTATTAGCACCAGTTAACCTTTTGGCAGTTTCTCTGTTCATAGTTATTGATTCTTAAAAAAATTAGCTATCTAGGGGAGTTCAATCTCCTTTATAAAAGTTTTCCAAAGTTGACTATGAGGGGGAAAATGCAGAGATATTCATGAGAACAAGAGACATTTTAAAATCCTTGAAAGTTTTCATATTTCTTAGAACTCTCCATCAGTTATATGTGATGAAGTGATTATATAAGTGATTAATAATCCAAGGAAAGGGGGGGGGGGTCCAATCTTCCAACAAACCTGTATCAGTTCAGAATCATAATATTAATGAAGATCAGTCCTTTTATAAAAACTAATCTTGTTTTACATACAGTGTCTGTATTCCTTTGCTCCAGGTGGCCCATGGCAGCCTCAAGGATCACAGCCCATACAGCCAGGACCTCCACCTCAGCAAAGGTTGTCCCCACAGGGTCAGCAACCACTGAGTCCTCAGTCCACCTCAGCCCAGCAGCAGAAATCACCTGGATCTCCCCAGCAGACTAGATCGTCAGCAGGAAGCTCACCAAGTCAGCCTTCCAAATTAGGCACATTTCCCGCCCAGCAACCTCGGCCTCCAGCACAAGGATGGGCTCCTGGCCAAGGATTCAGTGAACCTTCTAAGCAGCATCCTCATCTAAAGTATGTAGGAATTATTTTTTTTTACAATGGACAATTCTTGCAATTTAGAGTCAAGCCATTATCAGTGTCTCCAAAATAGAACACCAAGCAAATGCATACACAAGAAGAGACTCAACTGAACATAAAGGGAAGACCACATTAAATCTATTTTTTGGCATAGACTTACATAGGAAGAAACATTTTCCAGCTTAACCACAGCCCACCCTGAAAATTATATTCAAACCTAACATAAATCCCAATGATACAGTAGCGTTAAAAGTTTGTGAACCCTTTTGAATTGTCATTACTGCATAAATATGACATGAAGCATCACAGAAGCCTTAACCCTAAAGAAAAGCCTATTAAAGAAATAAGTCAAACATAATTCTTTTTTTTTTTAGGAAAATGATCCAAAGCTATACAAAAGCATGTGAGCCTTTGCTTTTAGTAATTGGTATGCCCACCTTGATCAGCAATAACTGTAACTAATTATTTTTGATAACTGATCACTTCTGAACCATTAGCCTGAAGGAATTCTAGCCCGCTCTTAATTACAAAACAGCTTCAACTTAAGGATGTTGATCGTTTGTTTTTTTTAAGTGAATTGGCCACTTCCACAACATTTCTATAGAATTAAGGCCAGGACTTTGCCTTTAACTATTTCAAAACTTTTGGATCATTGATTTGCTGCTCATCTTAAGCTTTACCTCAGACAAATATCCTATTTGCCTATACAATTTGCTGATACAATCTGAAATTCATAGTTCCATCAATGATGAGTCGCCTGGTCTAGAGACTGCAAAGCTGGCATAAGGCATAACATTGCAACTACATTTCACATACTTTTGCCACCCAAAAATGTAGCTTAATTCATTGTTTCAATAAATGAAAAGACAAGTATGTTTTTCATTCATAGCTTTAATGCTCTATTTAGATTTTTTTATGTGGAGAACAGATCACATTTTACGACATATTTATGCATATTGAAAACTCAAAGGGGTTTATAAACTTTTAAGCATCACTATAAATGTCCAACAACAGTAGTGACCCACTACTTCCTAAAGCTTCTGAATTTTATAAAGGAAATTACCAGATTTTTATTCCTTTTTCTTCTTCTTTTCAGCAAATCACAATCCTTGACAAACACCTTCAACATCTCAGAATCTTTACAGCGAGGTATCACAAATGAAGATGAGGCAAAGGCTGAAACCATCCGCAACCTGAGGAAGTCATTTGCTAGCCTGTTTTCTGATTAGCATCACAACCCAATTTTGGATATTTGGGTCTTCTTTTCTTGCAAATCCGTAACTCATTTTATAGTTCCCTATACAAATTTGTCTTTAAATGTTATCGATCATTATAGTTTCTTGTATGTATCCCTATATTCAGCAAAGGTGGAAAAAATCAAAAAGCAATCAAATCAGCCTCCCGCTGCTCTGGATCCCACTAGCATCTAAATGCTATCCTCAACTTACAGAAAGCAAACACACGTCCATCATCATCCAAACAGAGAGGTTATCTCATGCACGATCAGGCCTATAAAATACTGCAGTGTGTATAAACTGCCTTTAATACTTGCTATGCCATTTACGGCAGATGTGCAGAAAAGAGGCACATGAGGCGAAACATATAATCATCTCACTCAATGTTCATTTATCTTAACTATTTTTATCTACTAGCATGATTCTTCATGTCTTTTATAAGTCAGATTCTAGTTTACTCTTTTAAAAATTCAATTATAAAACTACTCCTCAGAAAATGTGTTATCTATGACATCCCCTTGAAATCCAGAATTATTCCTTCTCAATTCAAATTTCCTGGACTAAATAATTGCAATTCTTGGGTATGACACAGTTGAACCATTTTACTTTGATTGGTGTACAACCAGGATGATATCCATTCTAATTCCCAGATGTGGCATTGTATAAAAAGATCATTTGGAATTAAAATCCTTTGCTTGCTGTTACAATAGCACAAATCACCTAAGATTGTCCTATTCCAAAGTAATAATTTAAACTATAATGATATAAGCCTTTATATTGAAGTACCATGTGTATGGAAACAAATATACAGGTCTTGAACTATACAAGCATGTAAGAATTCATCTTTATAGCAGTGTATCATGCAGTTCAGAAAAAGGTGATTGAAGCAAAGATCTTTGATCCACATTGGGACTAGGATTTCACAATGAACTACCTCTCTAGGGAAATCAAGTTATGAAATTCTTATTTTGCAAGGTTACATAAATGCATACAAAAGTGATAAAACTGTATAGAAAGAAGCCAGGCGCCATGAAGTACAACTCAAGATTTCGAGGCCAGCAAAATAGGAAATAGCAATTCATTCAGGATAACAAAATATGGGAAATGTTTCTTCCCAGCCTCAAAGTTGTCCCCAATATCAGTATCCAAATTATGCAGTATGGCATAACATTTTAGCCACTCAATAAAATCAGAATACAAGTGAAGTGTTAAAAGAGATGAGGAAACTATGAGTTCTGTTGCAGATTTCTCACTTTAAGCATTGATATGATCGACCTCCTTTTATTGCAGTATCCATGCAAAAGTAATGCAAATGGGATGTTGCATTATGTATGCATTTGCTGTATATAGATTCTAGAGCAGGCATGTCCAACACACATGGCCCTAGACAGCTAATTCAGCCCCACAAGATTGTAAATTTTTAACGTGATTTATAAATATTACCAATGTTTTATATGCAGCTCAAGACAATTCCTTTTCACTCAGTGCAGCCCAGGCAAGCCAAAGGTTGGGTACCCATGCTCCAGAGTAAGTCTACTGCAAGCACATAATTTTTCAACCCAGTAGAGCCAAGTTCAAAAAACCCAGACAAACTGCTTTGTTCCTTAATATCGTTTGTACAGGCAAAGCTGTGGATATGTTAGCAAGAGCTACTTTTTCACGTTCTAGAATGGAACATTACCTACTGCCCCACCTTTTTCCCAAATCCTGTAAAATCATTTGGTAGACTTAGGAAAACAAACATTACCACTACTTTGAGTGTTTATCAGCTATCTGGAATGCATCTGAAGAACAATTCATCATTTCAAGAGAAGTACAGATAAGGATCCACTTCCATTTAAAATGACCCAATTGGAATTACTCATCAAACCCAGCACATGGTTTACTAAGCTAAATGTTCATAGCAAGGTGATCTAATTTCTTCAATATTATCAGTATGACTTACTTCTCTAAATGTGTCATATAGGATTGCACTATACAGCCAACTGTTCAATTTCAGTGTGCAATAAGAAAATTCTGATAGAATTTGCTAGTGAAGTTTCCCACCACCAGCACATCATAAATTAATGTAATTCCTAGATCTACTAAATTTCACCTTCAAGTCTCAAGTAAGTTTAACCTACCTCAATAAGGACAGAACAATTATATACTAGTCCATTTTGCACTGGAATATTACAGAAATGTTAAATAATTCCTCTCATAGGCAATTAGTCTATTATGCAAGCCAAGGGGCTAATTATACCAATGTTGTACTATTGTTGGAACAAAAATCTTTTATCATCTGCAATATTCTGAACAGTATGCATCCTAAGTGGAAAAATGCCATCACAGTGCAAGTATACAAATACAAAGAACCAATTGTTTAGTAATAAAGCAAAATTGCATTGTTAGACTCAAGCAATTTTAGAACTGATTTATGCATGTTTGAGTTCTAATATGGTTGATTACAGCACCTTAGTATATTATAAACTAGCAGTTAAGTATTAACTGTTGGTCTGTTGGTGTCATGATAGCAGTATTGAAATATCTAAGGGGCTGCAACAAAGAGAGGACGGAAATTAACCAAGGAGAGAACTAAGAAATTTCTTGTTATCCAATTATTTCCTGCTATTTCCAATTATCAGTGGTCACAAATACTGAGCACTCCTTTACTATCCTTGTGATAGTAAATAAACACGTGTTTATAATACTCCACCTATAAAGTACTATATATTCTAAATATAGTACAATCACTTCTTTAATTTAGGCACTTAATATGTGAGCTCATTAATGTAAATCTAAGAAATTTAGATTTTGAGCAGTGAGGCATAACATCCACCTATTGTATTCTCACAATTTTAGTATTGTGTTCAATCTGTCATGAAATTGAAATTTAGGAGACAAAACTGACACATCAAAATCAATGCAGTTAAGTACTTCTTTTTGTTTTGTTAACACTGAAAATACTATACAGAAAAAAGTTCAGAAGAATAGCAAAGATAATAAATTTTCCCTTGAGAAGACATCAATGGATAGTCATCCATGGTTATACTATTTGTGCTCAATAGAAGATTACCTTTTAATAAGACATCTCTTTATCAACTGATTAACTAGACAGAGTTACGTTTATTAATCCCAAGAATTGCACATCTTATAATTATATATTTAAAAATAACTAGGTTTACCCAATTTAGTTGGCTGAAGAATGTTAAAAACAATTATCATGTTCATTAGTCCCATCAATCATACGATGTTTCTTTAAATGTACAGATAGCCCTGTCATTTTATTTCCAAAAGTACTTGGGGTACTTTCTGTTGATATTTACTAGAAAAAAATTGAAATAGAAAGGTAGCAACTTTTTGTCAGAGCTTCTGACATTCACCATTTCTTATCTTCTGGGTTATACTGTGTAGCATGTTATTATTCAACTGTTTGTAAGGTGAACAGTTCAATGTCTTATTCTCTCATGTGTAAAAATCATTTAAACTCAATATTCTTTGTGCTTTGAAATCCCCAATACCAACATTGCTTTTCAAGTAATAAAGAAAATATATAGTGTTCGAAGAACAATCAAATCAGGTGGTTTTTGCAGCCTTCCAAGTGCCAGAAATTGCATAGAACAGAAAATCTTTTCATGGAAAAAGTATTTAGTCAGGCTAATTACTCAGAGAAAAGAACATAGCAGAAATGTTTAAATGACATTTAAAAATTAAAACAACCCAGACCAAGTTAGATGTTTATATTTTAAAGTGCTTTTTATCTGATGCAACAAAAGCAAACCCCCTTTTACTTTCTAAGAAAGAGCTTCTCACTGTAAATGAAAAGAATAGTTTCCCTCAATATTCTTGCAAAAGGGACTGCGTTTCCAAGGGAGGCAGGAAAAATTGTTTCCACTGAACTGTTGGGCCCAAGTCTATGGAATCAAGATGCTATAGTACTTATGCATTATCATACTTTTAGAACAGTGGACATCATAGCTCTGAAGCTGTACAGTTTAAAGTAAGCCCACAAAGAGAGGTTTAAAAACTTTATCAATAAGGCTGAAAGAGTTCTCATATGAATGCACGGCGACTATCAATTGGGCGGCTCCGACTGGTTCTTCCTGGGAGAGTTGGATTGGGTTCTGGAAATGACACAAAAGGATCGAAATATGGTAAAGTGGAGAATGGATCTAAGTGTGGGGCAATAGGAAGATACTGACTTGGAAGGTCAGCAGGGCCAGGAAAGAGGGAGCTTATTGGATCACCAATGGAAGGGACTGCTGGCCTCTCATCAAATTCACCACCAATGATATTGGGGGGATAAAGTGGATTAGGACAAAAAGGATTGGGACACAATGGACTGGGATGAAATGGCACAGGGAGGGGGGGAGGGGGCAGAAACATTGTGTGTCTCCACTTCAGTGCGTCTTTCTTCTGCTTCAATTTTTTCTTGTACAGCTGTAGAAAAAAGGGGGAAATAAAATTTAGCTTGACATTTCATAGCGTTCGTTGTTATAAAAGTTTGCTAGTATATTCCTGGATATTTAGAATATATGAACCAAATTTATTAGCACAACTATCTCCATGCCTTCTGCAGCTCCATAATTTTTTTATATCATGCAATTTTTCAAAATCAATATGGGATTTCAGACCAGAATCCAACAGCTTGAAAGAAGCAGTGCAGGCTGGCATCCATTCAAATAATAATGTTCGCCTGCTCTTTCAGCATGGTCTTTAAAGTAGAGTTTGCTTCCTATGATGACTGGAGGTTTCAGTTAGCCGAGAATGCAACTTGTTGAATTCTTGCTTATTCAGACTGCATGTACTCTTTAAAAAAACAAAAACAAAGCAAAAGCAAAACATATATCATGAAATCCACTTACTTCTTTCCAATCTGTGTCTCGAGATCTGGCAACCGGATCTGCATAAACATGTAAGATACAAATCAGCTTGCTACAGCAATTCTATAATGATGTACACAACGTATTAGGTAACTTGTCCTGATTGCATGACTGCTCCAAGACAATAACCATTTATTGGACACAATGTCCAAACAGCTTCATAGAGGTATAATTCCTTACAAAGAACCCTGGCAAATTAACTTCAAAGATGACAAGAAGCCTCTCATTCAATCCCATATCAGTAGAAAAAAAGTTTTATGAACAATCACCTCTAAAATCTCGCAAGTATATGAACCTCCACAATAACTGATCATTTGAAGCAGCATAAAGATCATGACAAACAGCAGACAAAGAAATTAATGAGCGAAAGTCCAAGAGCCGGAAGATTCGGAGTTTCAGCTCCAATGGAAGAACCACCAGGCCAAACACATCTGGTAGATTCAATGCTAAAAGGAGAAGGGGAAGAACAACATTATTACAACATTCCAACAGTTTAACTTTTTATCCATTTCATAATTATAATTAAATACTGCTTGAAACAAAGCATATTGATAAGGTTTGGCTAAACAAAAAGCCTATTTTTAGGCAAACAGCTTTGAATGTAATCATGCTGATAAAGACATCAAAAATGACATAATATTAAGATCATTTATTCAATTGGGTTTTCTTTACTTATTTTTAGGAATTCTATTGGAAACAGATCACATAAGAAAAATTATACAGAAATACTGAAACTTCAAAAGAGTTCATTAACTTTAAACACCATTATATTTCTACCGAAACATATGACCAAGTGAGACTAAAAAGGCAATGTCAGCAGAGGTATGATTACCACTAATCAAATGATAGTCCTGAAATAAAACTCTAAAGCACCCTCCCTGACAGATTTAGAAGACATTCATTTACGGAGAAGTCACATTAGACTTTCAACAATGAAATCCTCTAGATCAGTATTCAATATCATCTAGTTTTTCTTTAGCCCAGTAAAAAGAAAAAGAAACAAAAAACACTCCTATTCAGATCAAAGTTAATATATTATTGATTTACTATGTTGTCAAGCCACACAGGAAATAGTCTCTTTGGCTGGCTCAACTACAATAAAGTTTTGCCTGTTAGTGAAACAAGAATTGTTTCAAAAGGCACTTACAGATTTTAATCTATTTTATAACATTTCTCAAATTAGAATTTGGTAATTGTTCATCTTGTAAGTCACAGCTGCAGCCATGATGGGATGAGAAGCAGAAGTAAATGTCTAATTTATAAATAGCAAAAGAATTACAGCTTAGAGGCTGAATACCCATCTAGTGGTGGGGACAAAATCTTTCTGAGTTGGGACCCATTCTGGTTACTTGGCATCAGAGCCTAAACAGAGTGTGGCAAACTTGTTTGCATAAATAAGCTTCAGACTGTACACTTAATGGTCTGTACCACTGTTTTTCAAACGTGGCAACTTTCAAATGTGTGGACTTGAGCTCCCAGAATTTCCCAGCTTCAGCTTCTGGGAGTTGAAACCCACATCTCTTACTTGCTGAAGTTGAGAAACACTAGTCTAGTCAGCAGCAGAGAGCTCAATGTATAGACAGTCATCTCAACTCTCAACACAGTTTGAACCAAAAATGACCACATTTAATAAGTGAAGGGAATCCAGAATCATACTGAGAAAATATTGCTGTTATACTCTCAAAACGTTCCAGCTAAATGAGTTCAACGGGGGCGTTTTTTTTCCCCATGTCTTGCACTAAGCACATTGTGCTACAAACGCACTCCACTCACCATTGTTGGTGGTTTTACCTGTTATAAAAAAAAAAATAAGACTCCTTCCATGATCTGCTTACCTTGCCGAGCAGCAGCCAGGAGAGGGTATACCAGTCGATCTTTAAAGAGACAAGAGAGCTTCTGAAGGTCCTTATATATGCCTGCGACATTTCCTTTAGGAAAAATAAAAAATAAGTATCATCTGCTCAGTATATCCTATTCTAATTATTTGCCTCTAAGAATAAATCACCAGGCAGTAAAATGGAAAACAAATGATTCTCTCATTCAGACTGGCAATATGCTGTAATAATTTGACCTGCAACAAACAGCAAAGCCTTCCTGGACTGATGAATTGGGGGACCTATTAGCACGGTTAAACAGCACAATATACCGAATCGGTGGAAACTTTTTAAAAAGGTTTTTACTGAGGAAGAAGAGGAAAAAACACATTATATCGACTGTAACAGATATTCCAATGATAAACATCTATGACTGTTTCATTATTTCACTTTCAGCTGGGAAACTATAGCCCCCTTTAAAATTACTGTTAGAATGAGTCTCTCAAAATGTTCAGCACAATGGGTCCCCCTAGTGAGGCATTATCTGCCATTACACCATTAGTTTAATACTGTATAAACAAGCAAGTTTTAAAATGTTTTAAAATAAACAAAGGAAAGATTGTATAAACTTTTTAAAAAAGATACAGCCTTAGAAATGTAAATGGAGAAAGGCTGAAAGTGGAAGATTGCCTCTAATGAAGCCTGTGTTACATTACTCTACAGGCTCAAAACCTCCCCCTGAACACAGCATATCCATAATTTCCTAAAGGTTACTATGCAGAAATGAAAAACACGTTCGAGCAAGTTTGGATACAGCTCTAACCTAGATTAGTTGCACAAGCAGAAAGTATCAGCATAAAGCTCCCAATTCAAGCATTAGTATCTCCTCCTGCTGTGGCCAAGAGGGAAAATAAACCAGAATTGAAATGGGGTTGACCAGATTGAAAGATAGCCTAAACGAAACTTCAGACAACTGCTTAATAACCTAGTTAAAATCTGAAGTATTTAATAAACTAGTTTATTTCTCTCTTAATGACCAAATAAAAGTAAAGTCTTCTTGATAAATAGGGTAGGGAGGGAAACATAACTAACCTGTCGTTCTGCATTTCTTGTTCATTTCCCACATGTATTTTAAATTATCTTTTTAAACAGCTGTTTTATCTTAAATTGGTATATAAATTCTTCAGATTTACCATGGCTATCTTTAAATATTGGAATCAATATCATGTTTTATGGTCATGGGCGGAAAAAGAGGAATGTATCGTTATAAATTAGTATTTTTCAGAATATTTTTGTCTGCCACACATTTTTTTCACCTGTAGCAGATTCTCTAGGCCCAGAGCAATTGTCTATCATGTACAAGTATTTTCTCCTACCTTTAAGAGAAAATATGTCCCTTGCAATATATTTTTTCATTGGTTGGAATGTTTTGTTTTCATAAAATATATTACTGAGGAGCTCAAAGCCTGACAGGAGTTCATGAGGTCTTTGTAGTTATTTGAATAAGTTTTAAATGTTCAATGATGCAACTTAAAAATGTCTCCCATCTACTATCAAAATTACTGTGGCATTACTCATCTATTAGCTTCTTGCTGTTCCCCAAAATTCAGATTCAGATACCTGAGTCTTCAAAGCAGATAAATGTCGCTGGCAGAAGCTGTAGTCTCTTCACACTTTTGATGTCAATGTCAATCTTCAGCATTGCTAAAAATAGAAAAAGACAATAAAATAGTTTAACAAAAACACTACTGATGATTCTGAACTTCCTGGGGAAATTCAACAGAATAAATCTGACCAAAAGCAGTGTGTGGTATAAGAAACACATTAAAAATTATACACCCTCCCTTCTTTCCCCTTGGAGGCTGTGTGGCATAATAGTCCAGGATATATGAAGGAATCTAACGAGCTTGAATTACTAAGTATAATGTGTTACAGAGTAAACAGTTTAATTTTGTCTGGGTTCATGGAAAGTCTCCCTCACTTCCTTCAAAAGAGACTTTTCTGAGAACTTAAACTGCATCTCAGATGGGACTGCCCAGTGTTCTATCTCTTTTGAAGCAGTCTCTCAATATCTGTTTTACAGCCTAATTCTTCTTTTTAAACAAATTTGTTTCAATATACTACTAAAGGCTTCATGATTACTTGTAACCTTCAATTGGCCAAAACATGCATTAGAGGGCACTATTTTTTGAATCAACATGCCTCAAATGGACTAACTAACCAAAATCCAGGACTCTCATGCTATCGAAATTTGCCTAAGTTGTGGCCAGTTCAGTGCGGCTGCAATCAGCTACAGACAACGACTATCAGCTTTCCACAAGAAACACCAGTGGGCAAGACAGCAATAAGTAGGAAGCCGTTCCCATTCCCACAGCTTTTTTGCCTGCCAGATGTCATTCTATTTCTCTTTCTGTTTATCTCTGGATATGGAAATATCTCTGGAGCAAAAGATTCATTGAGTCAGAGTTATCTCGTAGTAGTAGTTGTTATTATCATTATTATTTATTGTTGTTATTGTTATTACTTTACCATTGTCTGATTTAAATAAACACCTGAATACCCTAAAATGTTTTAAATAAGCACTGAGCATGGGAGAATTAATGAGAGTTGATGTTTGGAGAATTAATGAGAGTTGAGATCCATGAAGGACTGAACAGCTGGTTGGAAATGAAACAGGAACCTAGACTGGTCACTATCAGATCTCAATTTGCTACTCAGAGGAAGAGCTGGAGCCAATTTGATGCAGTGAGTTGGGAAGAGAGATCTGGAAGTCAGTGGGCATGGACATGAATCGATCAGCCATGGCTGGGGAAGGACCGCAGGGAGAGCTGGTGGCAAGATTTGAGAAACAGGGAAGCTGTGCTGGGAAGTCAATAAAAGGGCTGGAGGAAGATGGTTAGGGTTGCTCATAAACAGTGGAAATTCCATGCACACCTGGCTAAAAATGCTCCACTGGGAGAGAATATCACATTTCCTTCAAGAGAAAGATGATGATAGGTAGTTCAAACATTGGAAGAAAGAAAACATCAATCTTGGCACAAGTTGCATTGAACCCTCTGCAAAATCAACTAACAAAGCTTTTTTTCTAGAGTTTGTGTGTCCAAGTTTACATTTTTAATGTTGATTCTTCAGAGACAGACATGAAAGTCAAGTTGCAAAATATAAAAGACCACCATTTCTTCTTTAATACAGTTCAAATGGATAATCTATCTCACTTCATAGCACATCTCAGTGCACGTTGTCATACTTAGTAACACCTAAAAGCTGACATCATGTACAATGTAAGAGTCAACTGATCCTTATGTCTTTCAGGTTTGTTAGCAGTTACACAGGATAGAAAACAAAGAATAACAAATCCTAACCTTCAATCAAATAAATATCAGAATATACCTACCATTGATAACAATAAGGTCTCCCAAAGGCACGCAAGTAAGGGCAGCAATGCCATTTTCACAGAGGGGATGGGCATACTGTAGTTTATAAACACCTCTGTTCCGCCATTTATCAGGCATTCTTGTTGCCTTTGACTCTGTTCCCTATGAATAATAAAAGAGGACTTTAATAAAGCAACTAAAATTTGATTACAGATTTGTTATGTGTTTGCAATAGTACTACTGAAATCATAGGGTAGAGAGTTGTGATTATGGCAACAGTGCAAATAAAGCATATAAGTAATCATTTGTCAAATCTTTCTCAGTCAGTCAGGTAAGAAATTACAAGTAAGCCTTACAGAGAACCACAATTCTAATCAGTAGATTTGTTGTTATCAAGTTAATAAAGCCATTATAAAAGTGGCCACCGAGTATCAAATGAAGCCCCATTCATCCTGAAATTAAGGTTCCCACTTGTGTGCCTCTTCATCCAGCCTGTAATGTTAACACACTACAAGTCACTTTCTTTGGGGCAAGAGTCATTGCCCACTTCCTTTGAGAGCTTTCACAGGTCATCCGTGCATCTTTTGCAGCCCAACCCAGTGGAAAGCAGCCCCAATCACTGGGATAGCCTTATACCTTATTATTTTTATATTTATGCAACAACTAGTTGTCATTAAGATCCTCATCTCAAATTATACAGTTGATAATGAAGAGGATAAATAGAAATTTCATGAATCAAATTCGAAGTAACAAATATTTGGCAAAAAACGTACTGAAATTAAAATATTAAATTCAGAACTTAATTTTATACATATAGCTGTGCTGGGAAGTTTTGATAAATCTTTCATAACTCATATTCACTATCCCAGTTCTAATTAGTCTAATAGTTTTTAATGTAACACACTCTACAAATTAGAAGGGAGAATACTATTTTGTATTATTTCATTCACCTGCTATGGGCTATAGGCAAATGACTGCAAGACAAGAATTTGTCTAAAGGGCCTCCATGCTAAGGCTCATTAGAAAGGCAGATAGAAAGGCAGATATGTTTATTTAATTGGTATCCCACATTTATTTTAATACCCAACATTTACAATACAAATTTATGTTGTAAAGCAATGCCTAGAATACTGAAAACAGTTCTGATTTTCACATTTGTTTTGCTAGATGTGTTGTGTATTAACTGTGTTCTGCTCAATGGGTATGAAGTAAAAATTGCAAATTACTGCAGAACAGTGTGTGACCATAATATTCTGGATTGTAACAACCAATATATTCATGAGCAATAGTTCTCAGCAAACCATGGCTTACTGGAAGCCAACATTATCTTATTACTGGCCTAAGATCTATGTCAATGATGAAAATTATAAGAAGTGATGAGAAATGGAATTCAACCAAAATGGGATGCATAATATTCACATTCAGACATCCTTTGTAAACATTTGCTTACCTGAGGTATGTATCCTGTCTCCATCATGATAAGATGGATCAAAACTATCAAGGCATCGTTGGCACTAGTACATTCTGCAGAATGGTATAGGGTCTGAAGCGAGTGTGGCACTTGTCCATCTGTAGCTTCAGAGCAAAGCATTGGCTCTGAAGGATAAGAACCTGCAGCTTCTTGGTAGTCAAAGTCATCAGATACAGCTTCTGAAGCAAATGCTTGGCTGGATTCTGCCTTGAAAGGATAGCAGCAGAAACAAGAGAGCATTAAAATATATATTTGAAATTATACTTAAAGTGATGAGAGAAAAGGGTTTCTGTAAAAAAAAGCTGGTTTCTCTAAAAATAATGGAAGCAGTCCAAGCTCTCAGTATTTTCCCTACTAGGCACAATGAAAGTGTCTTCATTTCTTATGGACTTACCATATTGTCTATATTCATCTGAACATTATCTTGAACTGTATGGTCTGGTGGATGTCCATTGCGTCTTTCACCATCTAGAATGTTAGATTGGTTGTGACAACTGGCTGAAGTGGATGGTTCATGATTATTCTGTTGTGGATGCAGGGATGAGGTCTGAGTTGGAAATACTCTTAATTCTGTCTCAGTATCTTCCAATATCAAACATATCAAGTCTCCTGATACAATCCCAAATGATGCTAAGGTTTCCTCATCTCCAGTAAGGGAGTCTTTGTTGTTCAATGTTATTACAAACTTGATATCAGAACTGCAGGGAAAGCAACATTAAACACACATTTTATATTGATGAAAACACACTAACTACAGACTAAAAGATGTCCTTAATTACCTAATTCCACAATTTACTATGTAACCAATTAGTATAGCCACTAAAACTAAAATAAGTCTCAAACTGATTCATTTTCGCCTGCATTTATTATACATGTTAGCCCACCATAATTGTTTACATGCCAGGAATAAACTTTTTTTTTAGAAATGTAAGTCTACTACATATTTAAAAGTAGTATTTATAGTATTAGTATTTAAATTATTAGTAGCAAAATGCTAAAGAGGAAGGCCACATTTCTAGAATAATGTTTTCAGTCTTGCTAAATAAAAAAAATATTATCAAGGTTCTTGAATTTGCCTGCGTTGCAGTAGCTAAATAGTATCTAATTTATGATTTGCCTTTCAAAAGGATTATTTTAAGTTTTGCATGTAATTTTTTAAAAAGAAAATTAATAGGTACCAAGGGAAATCTTTCACAATCAAACACAACATCCATCTCCACAAAACCTGAATGGTGCATTTCCTGTTACAACATTTGCAACTCATTTTTGAACACAAGAGATATTTTCAAATCCAACAATCACAAAATTAGTTTTTATATATAATTTTTCCAGTGACAATTATTTTACAGGGCATGTCTGAGGAAAAGAGCAATATTTAATTTTTAAAATAATCACTTTTTTCACTGTAAACTAAAGGCAAATCAATCCCAAATCTCTAACATACCAAACCCTATTACTGTAAGTCTCAGGTATGAAACCCTCGCATTCATCCTTCTGGGATTACAGAAAACCCTTAAGATTCCCAGGCCTTGCATTAATGTAGGGGTAATTTATTGGCTGAACCTCTATCGTATTGTTTTTGTACTATTTGAAGTTATGGTTGTTTGAAGTTATGGTTCAAGCTGTTTTGTGGGATGGATATGTGTGTATGTTTGTAAGCCACCCACAGTCTTCTAGAGAGGACATTACACTGAATAAAATAAGCCACTATGACAAGTAATTTAGAGGCATGTGTACTACTACTACTTTAATAAATCACATGATTTCCATGAAATAACTATCAGTTTCTATTATAACTGTAGCCCATAAACGAAACTGAACATGTAATCTTACTTTGACTTTCAGTTTCGCAATGAAAATACTGTTATATTTCACTTACAGTATATCCTTCATCAACAGGACAGAAACAGATTTAGTCTAACTATCACAACATAATCTAAATACCTTCAGGAATATACCTATGACTAGCAAAACTGAATTTAGTATTATAGATCAACTAGTTCACTAAAATACAATCTCATGTGCAGCTTACTTGGAAAAATAAGATCTGTTTGTTAGTATATTAACTCAGTTATTTCATTCTCCAATTACTCTATACATTAGTTTATTTGAAGTTAGGAGTCCAGGAATCCATCATTCAATGAAAACATTTCTAAAATATCCATCAAGCCACATGAATTAAGAGGTTTCCTATGTAAGATTTGAAATTATATTTGCCCTACATAAAAGAATATTCAGTAACCAGATCAAAACCTGTAGATTCCCCAAAGTATTTGCCCAAAATGACTTTTTTTCCAATAAACTATGTACTTTAGATTTACAATTTTGAAAATTAGCCAAACCTGAAAGATAATGACTTGGCATTAGGTGGAGGGAGAAAATGAATCAGTTCTAGTCTAACTCGCTACATTGGAGCCTTAGACAATATGTCCTGCAAAACTATTTTACCAAAAACTCAGAAGATTTCAACATAAAAAAATGCCTAAAGATTGGGAAATATAATCACTGAAGACACCATTCAGGTAATATATTCCGAACTTTTTCACAAATCAAGATTCTGAACATTGCCTGGTATGTAAATATTTATTTTTTGTTTTGTTTCGGTCAATGCTTCAATGCACTGGGCAAATGCATTGACCAAACCATTTCTAGCCTGAAATGCATAAGCTTTTTTTTTTTTTTTTTAGAAAACTGCCATAGGTTTTCCTCTGTGTGAAGGATTGTGAAACTATGTGTGAAGGATGGGACTCGGTCCACATACATTCCACATAATTTATAATCCTAAAAATGCCAACAATACTGCAAGTGCCATCATTAAGCCAAAAATCCTAAACTCTGATTCACTTCAATGCTGTACATTGTAACAATAAAGACTCCTTTAAGCCATGCCTGGCTTTTGGTTAACCCCATAAACAGATCCATGTAACTTTCTTGGCAGAAAGTGGGTACAACCATCCAATTCCTTGAGATGCTTTTCCCCTCCCCTCTATTTACCAATCCGACAGTTAAGTTTTAGCTTAAAGCAACCCATCTTGGGAACTGATCTTGTGAAGACATAAAGCTAACATGTAGTTTTAGTCAAGAGGGAAAAGAAGGGCAAAGACATCCTCTTAATATTTCCCTCATTCCTATTTTGTGCCAGACACCTCTCCCCCCACCCCCCAAAAAATGACATTTATCCTTTGGATCCCCGAATTATTTATTCGTCTGTCACATTCACTGCCACTATCGAATTGAAGCATTTTGGTGGGGTTTTCTCCCCATAAAAGCATAAAACATTTATTGTCTTCCTTCTCCGACTCTGGGCCATCCCTCTTGCTCTCCTAGAAATGGACACCGTATCTATTTCCTAGGAAAGGAGAAATGCCTGGCTTCCCATCGCTCTCGCCGACTACCCGCCTCCCACTCATCGCCAGGAAGCTCCCGCTCGCCGATACCTGTAACCCCAAGAGGGCAAGAGGGTTTGGGCAAGGTGCGCACGCAAATCCCCCAGCCGTGGCTCCGCCTCCGGCAACTCCAACGGAGCCGTCTGCCTCTGCAGCCGTACGCGGAGCTTCATGGCGGCGGGTTGCGCTCGCGCCGCCTAAACTCCCTGCCCCTACCCCACTCCCCCACCGGGCGCCGCAGAGGCCCCTTCGCGAAGGTGGCGGCACAGGAGGCCGCAGCGAAGATGCCGCCACCGCCGTTGTTTGTTGTGGGTTTGGGCTGCCGAGGAACCGCCTCCTTGACCCCGGCGACCTTGCGATGACGTAGTTCCGCCCTTGGGTTCGACCCTCCCCCTCTCAGCGGCCGCGTCGTTCTACGCAACCGCCTTCCCCCACCAACCTCCACGAAAGAAGGGAGGAGCTGACGTTGCTTGAGCGGGGATAATTCGGTGCTCGCCTTATCACCCTGGTCTCTTCCGAAGTTGGCCTTCGGTTGATGACATCCGCGTTCTTCTTCTCTGGTAGCAAAGGGATGTCATTTAAAGAGGGCTCCCAAAGGTGCTTTTTTACAAGAGGCAGCTGGACTTTCTGGTTTTTCTTGGAAGGCATTTCGCTTCTCATCCAAGAAGCTTCTTCAATTTCTTCAGTCCAGAGCTGAAGAAGCTTCTTGGAAGAGAAGCGAAATGTCTTCAAGGAAAAAAAAAAACAAACCAGAAAGTCCAGTTGCCTCTTGAAAAACCACCTTTGGGACAGCCATGACCTGGATGACTGAGACTCTCCATAGACTAAAGAGGACTCCTTATCCGTATCCATCCTTTGTCCACAGCATCTGGTTATGGGGCATCATCAGGCTGCACCAAACAGGATGTAGAAGACTGGATTTGTTGTGGTTTATGACAGCAGGGTCTTGCTTTACAACAGGATTACAACATGGCAGCTCTAATATGGGCCAATTTGTGTTGTTAAAAAAAGGAAGAATCTCATTCAAATAACCTCAGTTGCTGGTACCTTTGTGGACACTTCTAGATGACTCTTAATGAGAGCAACATATAAGTGGTTTCCTTTATCTCGAGGTGTTTTTTTTTTCCCCACTTCACAATTTAGCCTGGGGGGAGGGATTCTGGTAGTATCCCATCCATAGACAAACTGGGACTAAAAAGGTTACCCTTCTTGGGTTCCAGGCTCAGATAGGTTGGCATATTGGAGTTGCGAGGGGGTGTGTGTGATTTATTTGTTCTATTGTACTTTATTAATTTATTTGATTCTTTTTATTAGTTTTTATTGGTTTTATTGTTTTTAAATATGGTTTTACATTCTGTAAGCCACCTCAAGTCACCACGGGCGAATAAGGGCAATATAAATTCAATAAACAAATAAATAAATATGCTCCTACCCACCAGCACTTTATATACACTCATTCACACACAAATGGAAATATTTACATTTCTTTTATATTAAATAGGAATGGGTTATACATATTGTGGCAAGTATAATTTCTTTTAATTATAGTTTATTAAAAGAAGCCGTAATGGCTTGTAGAATAAATTAAGTCTTAAAAGATGATTTATAAATTCCAATGACTGGATTAATACTAGAAACTGGATTAATACTTGATGCTAGTTATTCAATCAAATGCCCCGTTTGTGACTAACATTGACTGGAATAATTTCTTACATTACCTCATCATATATAGTCTTGGTTTTAGTAGGAATCATGTTACATTTAACTGTAAATAAAATCAAATTTAGTCTTGCTTCTAGTCCTGCCTATGACTTTTCTGAAGTTAGCCAACATACCATTTAAAAGTCAACTATGGCCCTTAGTCCAGAAAAATTATATACTATTATTAATTATGTGAAGCATTATAGTTATAATTTTTAAACCATGTTTGTATTTTATCTCACAATAATAGCTTCAACAAACCATTTTTAACTAATTGTAACAGTGCAATGTGTGAATCACTGACAAGTTATGTTATTGTTAAGTTGTGAAATGGTAAACTTCTGAATATCTGAAAACATGCAACATGTATCAGGATTAACATACCCCATTAAAGTAATAGCATAGTTCTAATCTTGGATCATTGTATTACTTAATTACAATTTATCAAAGGTCTATAAATTGTTTGCCTATCTATCTTAATTGAACTTTTGTTTTTGTACCTATGCAGCATCCTAGAATTTACTGCATTTCCAGTTCATTACCATACATTTCAATATCATATTGGACAATATTTTTTCTTTCCCAGTGAAAATGATTAAATGAACATCCACCTGGGGCGATACAGGCTGAAATAGTCTCCTGCCTTATGGGATTGCTGAAAATAACATACATATTCCTTTGCCATTCTAAAAGAGATGGATCAGTGGTGGGATTCAAAAAAATTTACTACTGGTTCTGTGAGTGTGGCTTGGTGGGCATGGTTTAGTGGGCATGACGGGAAGGATACTGTAAAATCTCCATTCCCTTCCCACCCCATTAACTTGCTTTCCAGCTCCGTTCTCCTGTGCAGGGCAACAAAAGAAGACCCAGCCAATCAGCTGGGACTTGGCAGGAAGAGAATAGATGGCGGCGGGGCCAGTCAGAGGTGGTATTTGCCTGTTCTCCGAACTACTCAAAATTTCTGTTACCAGTTCTCCAGAACTGGTCAGAACCTGCTGGATACCACCTCTGAGATGGATATATTGAATACATGTGAAACCCTCAGTTTATTTGTCTTTCCCATCAGACAGATTTGGCACTGACCACAATGAGAAGTTCAAACAATAACTAGCAAGTCAAATACACTAAATAAAAGTAGTATGATTAATTAGAACATGTAACAATTTGCTGCTGACCATTAAAATATCTGTGTGAGTTGGCACACTTTTATTTTATTCTGATTTTAGCAAAAAAAAAAAAATCTAGAAAGAATCCAAGCTGGTTTAATTGGCAATCTGATTTGCACTTATGTGGGAGTAAGTCCCAGTGGTAACTACATTACTATTGTATGATAACAATGATTATGATTTACTAACGTGTGAATAAAGCTATGGAATCAAAGACTCAGGGTTGCAGAGTTCACTTTGAAGAAGTTCTAATGCAACGTTTGCTATAAAAACAAGATTCACTTTCTCTAAAAATGCAACAGAAACTCTCTTCTTTCCATACATTATCCATATACAATTCTCTAAACTATTACGATCAGTCTTAATCCAGAAAAAAACCATTGAGCTACTTAAAAAAAGAATCATATACATTTTAACTTTGGCTGAGTAAGTGAAATTGAAAGAAGATGAAAAAATGATAAATTAATTTGTATGACATCATTTGAAGGGATTAAATATTAAAAATTCTGATGTGTTCTTTCTGGTAGCTTCTAATGGACTTTTACTGAATAACTAAATGATGAGGTTTTATTTGCTAGCAGGTAAAAGTTGAGATTTGGGATAAAGAGGTTTTTGGTTGAAATATTAGAGAAGGGTATTAAGTTATTGAAAATGTTTGCACATGTCTTGATGAAAGGGGAACTAATTTCTAATTTTTTTCTTTGTTTTCATTTTATTTATTTTTCCTTCCTTTTCCCTTCCCCACTTTTTCTATAATTTTCAGGGTTTTTTTTATATTTCTCTTCATTTGTATTCTTTCTCTTTGTGTTTTTAAACTGCGTTAAAATTATTATTTAAAAAGTGTGACTTTAGGTGGCTAAATTAAAAATTAAATAAAATAGATATAAATAACCTGGTGCAAAGCTAAGAAGGCCTTCAAGGATCGGAAACATTGGAGGTTAGACAAGGCTTCTTGAAGTTTTTAAGCTTCAGCATTTATGACCAGTTGCTTTGGACAGAGTTTCAGTTCAGTTAGCTGGCATGTCCTCATTTCTAACTAACCGTTCCAGGATTCTGTATTGTGCATCCTGTACCACAAACAATGAAACCACATACACAAACAAAAGTAGTCAGGCCAACATTTTTTAAAAAATGAATAAAGTGTTTGCTTCTACTTATAGTGCTCACATTTTGCAGTATCATGCTCAGAAAAGAATACTTGCTCCATAAATTATTTTTTATATTCCTGCTTCTGACATTTAGAACACTGGGAGTCTTTAGAGGTAAGGATTAGAAAATCTTTCTTTTGAAAGAGTATTACAATTATCCTGTACCTTGATTTTAATCCTACATGCATTCCCTGGGTTTATTTTTCTGATCTTAATTTGTTTTGCATCAAGGTGTTGCAACCAGACTTTAATTCCATTCAAAGAGACCGGTTGAAATCAGGAATAATCATGATAAAGCATCTCTTTTATTTCAAAACTAAGCCTGCATCTATGTATTGAAATTAATATGATGTCTATAGAATTCTATGCTTTTTCTACAAAGATATTACAATGAAGGTATTTTCAAAAATATACAGATGAAAACGTTACAGCTGTTAAATATATGGCAAATTGTGTAAGATAAACCCATCATGGAATTTTTGAAATATCATGTAAAATGTTTCTAATAATTTTAGATCTAAATGTTTAATGGTTATTCGCTAACTGTGCCTTAAATTGTACTGTAAACAAACTTGAAGTTGGAATTAGGATTATGAAAATAATATTTCATGAAACATAAGAATGGGAGATAATTTTCCATTCAGTTGTATAGATCTTTTATAAGCAGTTAATAGTTTATATGTAGTTCAACTAACCTTTGGACGTGGTGGACAATTTTGTAGCTTTGGACTGTCAAATGTTAGCCCTCGCTTTACTCAATGAAACATACTCCACCATATGTATGTATAGGACAGAAATCCATTACTATTTAGAGCTGTATATTAAACCAGCAACTAATCTTCCATATTTTGACTTACGGTGTTGGGTGAAACCAGCCAAGGTTAGTTCAATATGTTGCAAACCCAGAAAACTGGTTTTACTAAACCATATTTAAATAATCACTGGTAAGCATTTTTTCTGGTAACTTATTATTCATGCATTTCATTAATATATCAGATAGTATTTGATAGATGGATATCATTTCATTTGTGTAAAATATTATAAGTACCAGAAAACTGAGAGAAATATTTTTATTCAGAAGGATGAGTTTAATGAAGATTTCCTTACACTGTAAGAACAAATAGATTTGAAGCAATAGAATTGCCATTGAAACAATAGTCCAATTTCAATTTTCGCAAATCAGGCTTTGTTTAGAATTCTTGCAAATATCAACTATAACTTAGAGTCACCTTGGTGAGATGGGGCAACACAGAAGTTTAATAACTAAGCTTACAATATATTTTAACAGGTAATATTCAACAAAAGGTAAATAAGGAAGATGAGATTCTGGTGGGTTTTCGTTCTTTTAAGTTTATTTCTTTTTCAACTTGAGGCTAACCCTGAAGTCAGAATAAGAATTACACAAAGGGGATTGAATTATGGTAAGTTGATTTATGTTTATTTTGCAACTGTATTTCAATATACTTCAAAACTTTTATATAATACTATGGATTTCCTCAAAGTGTCATAGCAATTGCAATGGTCACCTCAGAGAACTGAAATAATTTGAGCCTGCAGCATACACCTGCCTAAAATGCTGTTTGTAAATATGCTTAAGGAATCTCATATCTGTAAAGTAGAAATTAGACTGCATATCTGCACAAGTCCATCCTAACTATCTGAAAATGAAATACAATAAACGTTCCCATTCATTGATATAAAAAAGATCTGAAGCCCATGTATTCCTTTTAGCAAAAGAAATTGGAATGAAGCTCTTTGAACAAGAGCTAAGGACAAGAATATTTCCAAATGAGAGCGGCACTGAGAAATACTTTTTTGGCATCATTGACTACACAGTATCAAGGTATTTGCCTAGCTGTGCCATGTACATGTTATCTTTAGTTTCTGAATTTTGTGACAATATAGTTTCTTGATATAAAATGTATTTGTTTATTTCAGTATAACTGTGCTGTTTACCATTTTTTCTATAAATGCATATTTTATATTACAGTTATTCTTTTAATTTCACAAGCTACGTTAAAAAACTTTATTCTGAGTAAACATGCCCTGTTTTACATTACATAGATTAAGCTTCATTTCACTTGCAATATGATATGTGAAGTATGTCTCTCTTTATAGGATTCAAATCACATCTATTTCAATATATAATTCTTCTGTGGTCCTGATACCTGGGAATGGTATTAGACTATTAATTAAAAATATTTCTGTGACAGTTACTACACACTGGACCTTGAACAACTGGCTGATGTAAGTGCAATTTTGTAAATCTATAGCTATTTATTCTGTCACATGATAATTGAAAATAATTAAAGCTAAGCATTAGATTAGCTGCTTTCATACAATAATATTTAAATTAGAAATTAAACAAGGAACTAAAACACAAAAATACTTTTTAAACCAAATGAGATAATTGAGTTTAACTATTGCTATGTCTTCTTATTTTTCACTTTGTAGTGACTATCAGGGAGAAGTTGATATATCCATTTTTGAACTATCTATTACAACAAATATGATTGTGGCACAAAATAACAGAGGAGATTTGCTGGTGTCTGTTCAAAACTGCCAATTGAGCATGGGTAATATTGAAGTGCAGCTTAATAGTGAAGGAAGGTAAATTCAAGAAATATATTATTTAATGATATTTAATTATAAGGAACTAATGGAGGTCTGTTTTTAATGAATTTTTGCTATTTTGAACAGTGCTTGATTGTCTGAATTTTATTATTTGTATAATGTTGCAAATTATGTAAATTATAAATTGTAGCAGAATTTGATCTGTTGTATACAAAGCCTAATAAACATTTAAGTCTGATAAACTCAGGTTTTATTCAAGTCTCCCTAATAAACATATAGAGGTATGTACAGGGGTTGGTTTCAAAAATTTTAGCAAAGAATTCTCTGCCTTGTTGCTGGGTGGGCGTGGCCATGGGAGGCGTGGCCTAGTTGGCCTCCTGTACCACGGCAGTTTTTGCACTCCCCAGGCTTCGGGGGCTTTTCTCGAGCCTCCAGGAGGCAAAAATGGACTCCCCAGGCTTGGATGCCCTCTGGAAGCCAGAAACGGGCCCATTTACAGCTTCCTGAACTTCTGGAAGGCTCATTTTTTGCCCTCCCCAAGCCTCCACCCATACCCTGCACTTACCTGCATCCAAAACGGGCCACATGGGGACTCCTGGGACAGGAGGGGAGAGGTGGGCAGGGCCAGCCCGGAGTGGGATTTGGGAGTTCTCTGAACTGCACCAAATCTTACCTGGGGGCTCTCCCAAACCCCTGCAAACCCCCAGCAGCTGTAATGTTTAGGTTAAAAATATATGAAACATCCAGTCATTTACACAAATTACACATAAATTTGTCTGTTGTGAACTATTCCCCAACAAATTAAATGGGATTTATAAAATTTCTTCTTCAGATAAATAGTTCAGTTTTTCATATTGTGTTTCACATGTGGAAACCAAATGGAGAATGCAATCATTTTAAAACGTCTCCCAAAAGTAACATGCCATGAAGTAATATTTTAATTAATTATTAAACTTCATACCAGTTAATTTTCAATGTTGCATATGTCTGCATATTTCTATTATCTAACAAATTAAATTATAAAGGAATTAACGTGCATTCTGTTTTTTTTAAATCTCCAGGTGGTATTATAATGGTTTTGTTCAACATTTGGAAAAGATTATACGTACAAGATTAGAAAGCCAAGTAAGTTTGACTTCCTGAGGAAAATTTGAGTGGATTATAAATTTGCCTCCAAAGAGGAATACATTCTTTTTCTTAGTCGACTCTTTCCTACTCTTGACAAAAATCAAAAATCTTACCTATGTATATATTTTTTTCACAGCTCTGCCTAAATGTTATATTAAGAATCCAAAAGGAAACCAAAGTACTTAAAGAACTAAAAGGTAAGTCTGTGACAAACTATCTATATTTTGCTGATGGACTTACTGTATTGTAAATTAACAACATTTGAGCAATGTGCAAAATCTTTAAAATCTAAGAATTGTGAAGTTGAAATTGAAAGCCGTTCTGATACTATTTGTATTGATAAATACTATTTATATGGATACTTACACTGAGTTAAGGGAAGGGTCCCTTTAAAAGCATCACCTTCTGTACTCATTATAAAATGATAGTTTTTCAAAAGTCTGGAATTATATTTATAATCCATATACTCAGTGATTTTTTTTTAATTATATGTTTCTGTCAATTAAGGATTTCCTTTCCAAAAACAATTTCATATTTCTAGCTTACCTTTTCTCAATTTGTACATGAAAGACCTCATGAAAACAACAGTTGGAAAGACAGCTATTGACTGAAAATCTCTGTGTGATATTACTGGAAATATATTTCAGTATTAATAAACAGAGGGCCTATTTCTTCCTATTGCATGAGGGTCCCTTTGCTCACCCTTTCCGGTTACATCTCTGTAGTTTTCAAACTGCTCTTATAGCATCTAGTACTATCACTATAAGGAAATTCTATCACCATTTTACCTTAGAGTAAAGAAAACCCAAATGCAAATTTAGATTTGGTTTGTTGCAATGAAAGTACAATATTAAATGTGCTAAAGTCAGTACGGAGAATGTTTGATTTATTTCATTTATATTGTTGATTGTTTCATTTATGTATTTACATTATTGCTGTTTCTTCTGTGGGGAGCTGCATCTTGCTTAGGTTATTACAAAAAGTAGGCTGGATAAATGACACATTGTTTTCTACAATGGCATAGCTAACTAACCAAGAATACTAGCAAATACTGACCAGAGACTTGTAATCTCTTTCTAGTATCTTGCATCTTTTATCAAAGTATTTCGTGGCAGTTTTCATTCCTTACAGCTATGGCCAATCTGCTCATCTTCGGGACGTGGACTAGGAAAGATAAACAAAGAATACAACCTTATTTTTTCCTATGAAGCTAAAATGCAAGTGTTATCAGGATATCTGTTAATTTCAATATTATCTGTGCCTATCAATATTATCTGTGCCTAACGTGCA
The DNA here is from genome assembly GCF_049901715.1 of Pseudonaja textilis. NCBI lineage: Eukaryota > Metazoa > Chordata > Lepidosauria > Squamata > Elapidae > Pseudonaja > Pseudonaja textilis. The sequence continues at coordinate 52,185,041 of NC_141994.1, forward strand.
ATAGGCATTGCTCACGAGTAAACATGATGTCACTTGCCATGCTCCAACATTTTAATCTGCTTCAAGCCTTGTGTACTAGTTGTTTCAAAACACTTTACTTGATTAGCTAGTCTGTAAGATTAATGGCAAGATTGTTGGATTTAGAAAGGAAAATTCTTGAAATCTGTGAGGTTTACTGGATGACTTTGAGATAGTCATTGCTTTAGAGCTCTGCCCTACCTTATAGGATTTGTGAAGGGGAGAATATCTGAGAATTCAAGGAAGAGAGAGGTTGAGAGGTCTCAATTTTCCTTTTTCAATAACTTTGCAGGTGTATTCCAGATTAATCCCTTTATCCAAGTAAAATATTCACTTATTACACCTCCTGAAGTCTTTAAATCCTATGTAGATCTGGATTTTAAGGTAATCCTGTTGGTTGTTATACTGTCTGAAATTGTAGTTTAATAGGCTATTTTTGCTTTAGCAATCATCTAGAGATCTTCAAAAACCTAAAACATTGTTTATTTTATAAATTTATTAAACTTATAAATATAATTATATGTTGTCATTAGGCCATTAAATTGATAAAACTGTCAGATTCTCTGATTCAAAATGTTCATCCATTTCTAGGAAATATAATAATTAGATTTCATTCATTTATGCATTTTATATTTATTTTATTTTAGCTGACTTGTTTAATTCTTAGATTTTTTTTCATAAATGCAAGCAATCTACCGCATCCCTCATTGGGATGGGACACAAATTAATAACGAAAACAAAACTCAGTTAAAATTGGACTTAAATCTGCTTTCCTCGACCATTTTAGTATGTGCAATTACAAATTCCATAACACCCAGCCATGCATGAGGGATGATGGTAATTATAGGCGAAGCACAGAATGGGAATAGAAAATTTGAAAAATCTGAAAGTCAAGTGAAATAAGTCAAAACTTGGAGCTAAACAAGATATTGTAACTGTTCATTCAGCACTTGCAAATATTGTCTTTCTTTTTAATTGAAAATTTTTAACAAGATAAAAACAACACTGTACAAATATTACAAAAGAAACAAAGAAAATAAAGAATAATGAATAAGAAATAAAAGTAAAAAGAAAAAGGGCTTATAATCATTTTGACTGCAGTTATAAATGCATTTATATTTTACCTTCTCTCAGTCTAAGATTATATCAAGATCTCCTTTATCTATAAGTTACACTTTCTAAACATCAAATCCATAAACCATAGGGCTATTTTTTCAGCCAAAAGTCCATAAGCGATGTTCCATCAATAATAAGTGTAATACTTGATGCATAAAGTATATTGTATTTCTAAATTAAATTACTGCTGTAGGTTTTGACCCTGTCCTAAATGCTGGCAAAACACTGTGGATCAGCTTGAACTCTGTGCTGCACTTCTTATCCAAAGTTGCATGAGATTAAGTGGAAAACATTCAATGAAGTGAATGGGAGCATTTCTTTCAAATATCAGAAATGGAGGCCAATAAGGGGCAAAATTGATTTTTTTAATGGCCATCCCCTTTGTCGCTGTGAGTTCATTATAAAAATATGTATCTGCATAAATGGAGTTAGATCTTCGGAGTTGTATTTTTCAATCAAAATCACTTCACTCACTAGTGGGAGACCTTTATCTGGAATGGTAAAGAAATGCATGAGCAGTCACAGACATTTTTTTCAGTGAAGGAGGTACACTTCTAAATGAAGCTCATTGAAATCAATGACTGATATTCCATTAAGTGGTAGTGGAATACCTGTTTTGTTCTACAAATAAACTTCTACAAATATATTTTTCAGGTTTCTGTGTATTTTTCAAGTAATCATACAGAGTCTCCCTTTGTGGCAGCTCCCTTCACTCTTCCTGAAAAGAACAACTATATGCTCTTCAGTGGAATTTCTGAATCTTTACTAAACTCTATTACCTTAACTTATTACACTACTAGAGTGTCGAAGGTAACTTTTTCTGAAGAGGTAATTATCAATAGTATCAACAGCATTATTAGTAGTGTTACATATTTTGTAAATGAGCCTGAACTTATGAAAAGTCCTAAGTTATCTTGAAAAAATGCATGTGTTCATATATTTGATCAGACCAATGCAGACTAACTCAAGCAAATAGCAATAGCACTTAGACTTATATACCACTTTACAGTGCTTTACAGCATTTACAGGATCAGCATATTGCCCCCACCAATTTGGGTCCTCATTTTACCCACCATGGAAGGATGGAAGGCTGAGTCAACCTTGAGCCTGGTGAGATTTGAACTACCAAATTTCAGGCAGCCGGCAGTCAGCAGAAATAGCCTGCAGTACTGCACTCTAACCACTGCGCCACCATGACTCATATCGAAAGCAGCTGATTTGAATATTAAAAAAGCTGCAAATATCTATAATTTAAACTTGTGTTCATATTGATATTTTTATTTGTAGAAAGAATCTTGGTGGGTTTTTCAAACTTGAACATCTTCATTGTTGGGTAATTGATTGATTATGTGCCATCATGTCAGTGTCAGCTTTTAACAACTAAACTTTTTTGCTATGCAGCAGTCAGCTGGATTTTTGCAGCCTTGTACGTACTTGAAGGACTGTGAACAGCAGCAATGAGGAAAACAATAATCTATATTCCAAATCCCTGTTATGTTCTTAACACCGAATAATTTTCATGTCAAACCAAGTTAATAGATGACTAAGAAGCAATAGTCTCATCCTAATTTTTGTATATTATTTGGTTCCTACTCCCTAGGTTCAAGATACCTTTTATAAAAGGGGCAACACAGTACAATACAAAGTCAGGTTTGCACTTTCCTCATCCATCCAGTCACTCATTCCATTTCAACAAAGAAGCAGCATTCTCACTGCTCACTGGATGACTTAAGCCCTTCTTTCTTGACCTAGCCTATTTCACAGAATTATTGGGGGTGGGATGGGAGTGGAAAGCACTATTAGATCTTCTTAAATTTCCAAAGGAAAGGTAGGATATAAATTTGAAAAAAAATACGTGGAGAGAGACATAAAAATTTCTGCTCCTTTACACAAAACACTCCATGATGGGAATCAAGGGAAGGGGTTTAAGTAGTCCTTCATTTAAAAGATGAGTAGGGAACTCATATATTTCTTTCACTTTGCAGCATTCTTCATACTTTAATTTAACCACAGATACCTTAAGCAGAGTCATTCCTCAAGTAAGCATGAGCTATTTTAAAAATCTAAATATTTGTGGGTTTTATATACATGAATGTTGGATAAGTATTGATTGTTTTCCAAAAGTTTTGCAGTATTTACTTTTGATAAAATGTGATTTTAGGAAAGATTGTCCTTGTCAGCATGCAGAAAATGTGTTTGAGAAAGGATCAAAGGACATGTGATAGCAGGCAATTCATGTTGATATTTGTCCATTTCCTTGTGCAGGGAAATTAATGATTTGACTGAATAATGAAGGAAAAATATCAATCCATTTCCACTAGGAGCAGAATCTCAACCCACGTGAACAAATATGAGATCTGGTTCTTTGTTTTTCCAGTTTTGTAGCTATTCTATAAATTAGTTGCTCTCACCATATTATGGCAGGAGCAGATGTGAGGCATAGAAATTTTGTAAATTCTGAATGACAACATGCATATAATGTGTAAGTAATATATAAAAATATAAGAATTTTATTACTCCTCATATTGCTTATTCCAGCTTTGAAATAACTGCACTTAACAATTCTAAACAAATTTATCAGAACATAAATCTCACTGGACAGTGGGATTATAAACTCACATACACATGTTGTTTTAGAATAAAGATACATAGCAATGTAGATTTGGGGCTAAATAATTATGACGACTTTTTTCTTTATGCAGGTTATGCAGCATTATACCAAATCACATCCAGTGAGAATGAAATTAATGGTCACTGCAGCTCCAGTTTTAAGGTTGCAAAATAACAGTTTCACTATAGAGATTCCTTGTTTTGTAGTAGTATCAGCTCTTCTGTCAAACTCAATGATTAAGCCCATCTTTGCCATGAATGCAGTAAGTAATTATAGAATATTACAATATATAAAAGTAATTGGTTGAATAAAACTAATTTCTTCCCTGCCACTTAATATAGAGATGATCAAGAGCCAGCCAATGAAAATCACAGCTATGTAATAATTTGATGTAATGTGCTCAGCCATTGGCAAAAGTGATTAAAGCTCTTGTTTTCTTGATTCCCATCCATTTTTGTCATTTCTGGCATTCAGTTTTTATTTTTGTTTTTATGCTGTTTCCTTGTTTTAAAATGTTTTCTCCATATCCAGACTTACTACTGCCTTGTATTTGTCAATCAGATTTGTTGGCTCCAATTTCACTGAGCAGTCTTCAGTTCTCCATACTTCTCCGGGAAATCCCATCCAGGATGTTTTCTAATTTTATATTGTAAAAGGCCAACTCTAATAATGCTAATCTGTTGGTGCTATTTTAGGGTTGACTATTTGAATTCCTCCTTTAGTACTCTCTTTTACAAAGGAAGCAATATTTGTTTTTGAAGCAAACTACAGGTTTATGAGCTTGCTTCTTTGATATAATTGTCATAGATAATGGAACTATGGAGTATTCTTTGTTGTTATTAGTCTGTCTTTGATTTGTTAGTTAGGACAGTGTTGTCCTTGGCCTGGGTAGAAGAACTACATCATTCACTGAACCATATAAAAGATTGTCATGTAGGTGAATTAAATGACTCCTTAACAGGGTTTTTAATATACACGCCATTATGTCCACACTCATTATTCAAAAAATGCTGGCATTCACATTTTTAATTGGTGTAGTCTGTTTAAGAATTGAAATTAATGAAGTTACTCACAACCCTTTAAATGTTCTGTCCACCTAGTATTCTCTTAAGCAAATGAGAGGTCATTTTTTAAAAAAACTGTAGTAACTTAACTTTGCTCTTTATCTAAAGAAACACCTAGAGCTTTTACATAAGATTAATAGCAAATAGATCAGCCTGTTCCCCAGCTTTACAATATATTTGATGGACCACAGAAAAAGAAAATGGTGAGAAATGAATAGGGAAACAAAGATATTCAGGCACCATCTCAGGTTACAAAGTACTTAAGTTACCTATTAAAAACAATTTGGAAAAAGGAGATGTTGATGAAGTAGATCATGAAAATTTCTCCCCTGTTTAATAAAAGATCAGGAACAACAATAAAGAACTTTTATTTTGAATATATAAATAGAACACTCTAGTTTTAGCCCAAATAAACTCAAATGCTATTTTGTCCATCTATTAATACTTTTTTCTCTCTCTTTGTAGTCTATAGGTTTGAAAGCCAATGCAGTAATAGCTAAGCAAAAGCTAATTGTCTTACTGCAGTTTCAGAGGTAATCAAGAAACTCAGCCCATGATTACAATTGAAAATAATAATTACTTTCTAAGTTTCTTGCTTGGGATTGCCATTGCTATCATTTACCCAATGTAAAAAAGAAACATGGTAGATTTGATTTTTACAGCAGACAGGTTTTATGAATATAATAGTAATGGGCTAAATGCTAAAAGAGGGAAGTCTGGCATTGATTTTCATGGGAAAAATGAATGAACGGATTGAAAAGCAAGGTATTAATCACACACACACACACACACACACACACACACACACGCACACGCACACACACACACACACACACATATGCAAACCAGCCCAGAGACTTCTTGGTACATAGAGATAAGTTTATTATAACAAATACATTCTTTTTCAGGGACATTTTAATAACTTTTTCCAACCCGTCTATAAATAGCTAGAAACAACTTTCATCAATGCATTGATGAATTACTGGTTCTCTGCCCATTTTTCCAACATTGAAACTTTTTTTCTTGTTCGTAGTTCCCTCTCTGTTCCCTGTGCTCTAGTTGTCTATTTGTAAATACTCAAACATTACAGGAATGCTCCTTAAGTATTCTGTGCCATAAGGACATTTTCCATGGAGTGCCTTGAACCTGTGTTGTTCTGAGTACATTAAGAACAGATTTTATATCATTCTGTTTCCAGAGTAGCCGAGCAGGTGGATCTTGATAAGCACAAGCGGGACATGCACCTAAGAAGATCCTTCCTACTCATTTTCTGAAATACCTTTTATTTAGTGATACACTAGTCTTAGTGTGTAAGGGATGTGGTGGCTCAGTGGCTAAGACACTGATCTTGTCGATCAGAAAGGTGGCAATTCGGCGGTTCGAATTCCTAGCGTCCCATTATTTGTCCCAGCTTCTGCCAACCTAGCAGTTCAAAAGCATGTAAAAATGCAAGTAGAAACATAGGGACCATTTTGGTGGGAAGGTAACACCGTTCCGTGCGCCTTCAGTTTTTAGTCATGCTGGCCACATGATCACGGAGACGTCTTCGGACAGCGCTGACTCTTCGGCTTTGTAATGGAGATGAGCACCGTCCCCTAGAGCCAGAAACAACTAGCACGTATGTGCGATGGGAACCTTTACCTAGTCTTTGTGCTGAAGATAATGAATTGCATTATGAATACTATCTTACAGTACACTAATCAGTACTAGTAATATCGCTACATCTTGTGATAAAGGAAGTTGATTACTCTTCCAGCTGTGACTTATCTAGGGAGATTTTTGGCCTTCACCAGATATGTTCAAGCAAAACCTGGGTAGATGTTTGCTGGTGAGCTCGTTTTAATTTGGATTTCTGTGTTAGAATGGGTGCCTTACAAATACTTACAAATACCAAATTATCCCATTCCTATGTTTTTTTTAGATTATATCTGTCTCTGACTTATTCAAGCATTGGCTCTTTCCAGGTAAATGCAAAATAATAATAATAATAATAATAATAATAATAATAATAATAATAATAATAATAATAATAATAATAATAATAGAAATATGTATTAGAATGCTTCTTGTTGTGAAAATACAAGGCAGTGAGTTTTAATTCTGAGATTGACCAAGCAGTTAAAAGCAGGAATTAGAGTTTTCTCCTAGTTTGTGTGAACGAAGGAGCAATCTGACCTATTTCTATTTATGTCCTCTGAGCTATACAGACACAGCTATACAACATTTCCAAGCAATCAAGACATATACAAAGTGATCATTTAAACAGAAAAGAAATTCACCCCGCTTTATTACTCTAAATCTATAATTTAAACACAGGTTTATTGAAAACAAAATCAAAGGAGAATAAAGGATAAGAGTAGAAAGGAGGATAGTCATAAAAATAAATTCTTATACTTAGATTTTTTTTTACCTCTTTGTATATATTGTTATAATAAAATGCAACTCAATATATTTGCTCTTGACTCCACAGCAATTCATAACTAGATAGCCATAAAATCATAAGGCTTGGAGTCCATTCTAGTCTTCTAGTCCAACTGTGTGGCCAAGGGAGGAGTTTTATATTATCCAGGTTAAATGATTGTCCACATCTTTTTGTGAAAATTCCAACAATGGAGCAGCCACAACTCCAGAAGGCAAGCTGTTCCACTGATTAATTGTTCATATCACCAAGAAATTCTCCATTATTTTCAGATTGAATGTGGATAAATACTAGGAGCAAGAGGAATTACCAGGGACAAAAAGAGAGGGCTTTGATTAGATTTTATATTAATCAAGTGGGCTGACTGATTGGTTTTCTGGTCAATAGGAAGTATATACTTTTGTAGAAGTAAGTTTATCAGGTGGGAAATAGTCAGAATTGGGAATCTTGAGTATTTGTAAAATAATGCTGGTTGAGATATGACTAGACAAAATTTAAAAATAGAGTCAACTCAGAGGAAAACTTAAATGAAGCAAACTAATCAAAGTCAGACTTTGCCTAAACATGTGTCCATTTTCTGAGTGTAGTGCTGTTAAATATAGCTTTTTATTATATAGGTCCAACGTTTGAAGAACTTCTTATCTTACTCCTTACAAAATACAGTAATTCCACCAATCGCTGGTAAGAATTATGAAAACTTTCTTCAGAAGTTCTTGGGTCGTCATTTAAGTAAACAAATATTTCCTTAAGGATTACCAAGATCCTAGATCTTATAGAAAGACATGCTACAAATAGCAGAAACTGCCATCAATTGAGGCTTTGTTACTCCTTAAGAACAAGAACAAAAAAGTAACTGAACCTAAAATCATGCTTAAAAACATAAACATCAGCAATTAAATGACATGCAATTAAGCCTTGAGAATAATAAATATAGTGTGATATCTAAGCAATAAATATCAATATGATCAGAATCTACATTTACTTATTTGTTAGATTTATATCCAACCTTTTTTTCAGAAACTTATGGAGACAGGTGTTAGATTTATATCCTACCCGTATTTTGTGTAATCCTATAACCCAGCTCCTTCTCTTGTTTTCCCCACAATCACTCTGTGGGGTACATTAGGCTGAGAGGAAATGACTGGTTCTGATGGCTAAGAGTTGCTTTGAACTTCGGCATTCCATGTTGTAGTCTATACCTTAATTACACTATGCTGCTGTATAATTATTATTTGTTCCTAGAAAGCCACCATCAAATTCTCTAGAGCTTGTGTTACTAAAAAGCATCCATATTGATTTGTTTATTGTGTATTTTTCTTTTAATGACTTTTTTGTTGTTTGTTACCTTAAGCTGCACTGAAGAGAGGATTACAATTACCCACAATGGCCAAACTTTTTTTGTCTGAAGCTGTCACTGAAGTTAACAAGGTAGAATCCAGTTTTCTTTGCAGAACATCCTCTTTGCTTCCCTCTATTTTAAATGCAAAATGATGGTGTCGTTGATGATGAAACTCATAAGTTTAAGTCAGGGGTGGGATCCGACAGGGTTAACTACCAGTTCGGTCATTTACAAGGTTCAGTGATTTACAATGTGCTTTCCTGCACGCTGCCGGCGCGCGCCTGTAAATCATCATCAGCATGCTGTGTGCAGAGAAGCAGCCTTTCAAAAAGCCATTTTTTCCTGCTTTTTTAACTGCAGCTGTGCCTCACACGGCAGCTGAAGTTGAAATAATCAGGAAATAAAGGTCAGGTAAGAGCCCAGGTGGGCGGGTGGGCAAAAACATCAGCAGACATAGAACCGGTTCTATGTCTGCTGCTCTTCAGAGCTACCAGTTCTACAGAGCTGGACAGAACCTGTAGAATCCCACCCCTGCTTTAAGTTATTGAGAAGATATGTTTGGGGATATTCAGAACTTCGCCCCAATGCAAATAACAACAAACTACAACTTGCCTTGATTTTAGTGAAATAATCAGACATTGGCTCTAAAACTAGCATTAGTAGATAAACATGGGTATAATTATAAGCTGGGGGGCTTATTAGACTGATGTGCTTCTACATCCCATAATATTTGTGCAGCATCTTCATTTTCTGCATGTTAATTTGATTGTATGAATTGTACCTAATTCTCTGTCACTGTGGAGGCAGTATGACCTGATGTGACTTTGGTACATGGTCACTCAGTATGATGAGACCCTTAAAATGAGGGTCTGAGTGGACTTGGAATTTTTAGCAGGGAACATGGAGCATGATTAGACTGCTTTGAGAAGCAAAACCCTTTGAATATAAAGAAAATAATCTCAGTAACCATTCCAAGTTAGTTATAATACAACTAGTTCAGCACTGCTATGTTAATTAGCAGCTGTAAAGGAAACCACAATCTCTAATTTAATTTAAAAGGACAGAATTAGACATCTCATTTAGCTCTTTCAGTTAGGCTTTCTGCCTAAAGTTTTCTTGATGAAAAATAGCAACCTTCAAGTTAACAGTGAAGTGTCCTAAAAATTGATTTAATTTAAAATAATTAATCCGTTGTCTCATAAACCCACTCTGTTTCAGAATGTCCCAGAATCTTAAATTATACAATATATGAAATTTAGGTCTACAGATTTCATATTTTAAACAATATTTTAGACTGCCTAATAACTAAAGTCCTCTCAGCAAAATAGAGGGAAGTTAAAATTGGTACTCACAAATCCACAAGAAAACAATGATAACAATGAAAACGTGATAATAAAATGTTGCAAAATACAGCCAGCAATGTGGAATACAATCAGTGCAAAGTGAAAACCAAACAATGATACTATTTAAATGTAACTGGAGATGATAAATTATTTCTTTCTGTTTTTAACTTCCCAGGGATATATACTGATTTCCACTGACCTACATTACAAATATTAAGAAATCAGATGTTTCATCAACTGGAAGAATTACTGTGGAACACTTAGCACTCTGTAAGCAGTTTTCTCTAGATGATTTTTAAGAAACCCATGACTCATCACTTGAAATAAGTGCAAAAAACAAAACATAGACCATCTATCAATTTTCAAATGCTGTGAATAAATAATTCGTTGGTATAACCACATCGCATTTCAAAATCTCAAAAGTTTGTTTGATATTACTGTTTGTGAAATAATCTGTTAGTATTTTCTAATTGTCTCTCTTAGGCATAGTGCATGCAACCTCTGTGTTTTGGAATTAAAGTATTTATTTTAAGAAAGGAGGCAAATGTGTAAATATTTCTTTGGGCCAAGAAAAAGGCACTTTCATAGTGTCTAACTTGTGAAAAGACATCATGGAGCTGATCATTTTTATGCTTCTCGTGACCTATCAGCATGCAGGATTATCAAATATATGATTAAATAAGAACAATGTTGAGCAACATATTCTTTATTGCTTAAATGGACGGACTTTTTAAATAGATGTTTTAAGCCTTGTCACTGTCATTTGATGGATGTACAGATAACCTTCAAATTACAACCATTCGTTTAGCAAGTAGTTGAAGTTACAATGGCATTGATCCTTGCATTTATAACCATCACTTATCCCCACAGTCATGGAATCAAAATTTGGATACTGGTCGACTGGCATGTATTTGTAGGAATAGCACTTAGACTTATATACTGTTTCACAGAGCTTTACCAACCACTCTAAGCAGTTTACAGAGTCAGCATATTGCCCCCAACAATTTGGGTCCTTATTTTACCGATCTTGGAAGGATGGAAGGCTGAGTCAACCTTGAGATGGCCAGGATCCAACCAGTGGTGGGATTCAAAAAGTTTTACCACTGGTTCAGTGGGCATGGCTTGGTGGGCGCGTTTTGTGCATGTGGACACACTTTGCATGCGCGCACACGCTAAACGCACACTTTGTGCAGGCGCAGAAATGTTTGCACAGGTGCAGAGGCATTCCAAGTCACCTCTTGCAAGCCTGCACTCTCCCAGTCACAAAGCAAAGCAGCTGTGCTTCAAAAGCAGAGGATAAAGGTGAGTATGGGTCCCCAGATGGGCAGGTGGGCCCAACAGCAGAGTGACAGAGAGAACCAGCTTGATCTCCACTGCTCATCGCCTCTACCAGTTCGGTAGAACCAGGCCAAACCAGTAGAATACCACCACTGGATCCAACTGCCAAACTGCAGGCAGCTGGCAGTCAGCAGAAGTCACCTGCAATACTTCATTCTAACCATTGTGCCACCAGGGCTCATTTATGATAGTCATAGGGTCATGTGAGCACTATTTGTGACTTTCACAGCCAGCTTCTAACAAGCAAAGTCAAAGGGGGAATTTGCTTAATGACTGTGATTCATTAATTGTAGTAATTCACTTAACCATTGTTTAAAAAAGGTAAAACCAGGCCCAACTCACCCAAATGAAAGAACATCTCTGACTAACAGTGACCTCCTGCTATTTCACATACATGTAACCCTGCAATTGAGTCCATCTCCAAAATTTAAGCAAAGGTTTAGGCCATGACCTACAATTGGCAGTTTCCCTTCAGTACTTAAGACACCCAGATTCTGTGATTACCCTACCACTGTTGTTGTATAAAAAGTTAAAAGTCTCAGCCAGTATTAAAGAATCTCATGTTTTTCAAGTGATTGCCACATATTTTCTTCAAGGATATTTCCATGTTCCTTTCTGCAGGACAAGCAGAAATAATTGGAGATAGCTAAGACCCACAAATAACCCAGTCCTACACCATGAGCGGCTTCATACAGAATAACCATCACCTTGAACTGACCCCAAAACACACCAGAATAACTTTGGGATGACGACATAACCTCCTTCCACTATTGTTCTTCTGCAAATGATATTGGAAGATATTACCTCTAATCAGGGGTATCACTGAATCCTTTATAAAACATGAAACTACTAATTTCTCTACCCAGCTACCCAGCATAGTGGCCAAAACTACATTTAAGATTAATGAATTACCCAAGTGTCTTCTTTTCTAATCTCAGTACCATTCAGACAGAAGAAAGAAATGGAGAATCAAAGTTTAAAGGTTTAGAGAACCAAAGATTTGCAAACTTTCAAAATGTTCTGTATGAGTAAAGCCCTCTTGGACAAATCAAACTATATAGACCAGGGGTGTCAAACTCACGGCATCATGGCAGCATCACATAAAGTATCGGGACTTTTTTCCCCTCCACAAAACCAGGCGTGGGCATGGCCAGCGCATGATGCATCCAGCCTGTGGGTCAGGATTTTGACAGCCCTGATATAGACCAAGAAATCCAGAACATATTTGAGGGTCCTGGCATATTTACCAAATAGATGCAGTATTCTAAATATGACCCCACAAAACTGCCATATTTTAGAAATAACTTTTTTCTTTATTTTGTTTTTGTTTCAGAATTATATACCAAACATACAACTTTGGAAAAATATCCAACATTTGAAACATGACCTCAGTTATCAATAGTCTAATCAATACTCAGATCTTGGGAGTTATACATCATCATCAAGCTAGCCTTTTCTATAAAGCAATTCACCCTTCCTCACTACGAGACCCTCAAGCTCTATTAGACTAAAGTCTCCATAAACATTACCAGGTCAAGGAAGTGTAATTCATTGGCTTTTATCAAACCCCCAGAGTTCCTGACCTTCTATACTGAGATTTCCCTTTGCAAATTTAAATTCCTAGTTCGTCATTCTTTATAAGATCTAGAGGTAGACAAAAAATACAATATATCTTGGGAAAATCTAGATATCTTTTTTTTAAAAAAATACTTTATTAAATAAATTTATATACGTACAATAAAATCAAAACATTCCATTTGTCACAATGCAAGCAAATACAGTGTTCACTCTAATTGACAACTCTCTCATTGTATCAAATAATCTAGATATCTTTTAAATAGTTCATTAAATTGTTTCTTTAGGATGAATAAATATTCTCTCTCTATCAAAAATGAGAATGTTGAAATGTAGAATGGATAATGAGAGGCACCAAGAATAAATGTTTATAGGAAAAGAACTAAACAGTACTCTTTGAAACACAACTGAGCATATTTCCAAAAGTGTTCCCTTTCTTAATTCTATGCCTTTTGGCTACTATTTAAACCTAGCTACAGTCATCAACATAAGAATTCTAGCAAAACAACAACCTTGATCCCATAAGGCTAAATTCTGCAACCATAAAGCATATTAAGATTTTGTCTTTATTCTAATCTCACAAACAATGTTATCTGCAATATTTGCTGTTTTGGAGACCAAATCTGTTGGCAGTTTATTGAGACAAACAGGTAGAACTTAAAATTATTATTATTTTTTTAACTCTGGAGCCTTTTATATTGTGACCAATATAATAATGAGGCTGTTGCTTTAATAAGGAAAATAATTATGCATAAAAATTATTATATATCAGAATTTCATTCCACAGTACTTAAACTTTTGGTTCCCTTTAGGAATCATTTATCAGCAGTTTTATTTGTCCAAGGAGTCATAAACCATCAAAAAGATATGAAACAGTCTGACAAAACCATTCAGCAATGGCAACAGCCCAGAAATCTATGAAGATGGAAATACAGGAGTAATCTTTTATCTTTTTAAGGGATATCTTGACTAGATCTATTGTGTGTATATCATAAGGTATAGTTAATGTTTGCTTGAACAAAAGATTTCTTACAGATTATGTTTATTGCATGAGTTTGTCACAGCTGGGTTATAAATAAAGGTGCTTGCTTATGAGACAGACACGATTCATCCTGTGGTCACTGAGATTCATCCTAGCAAAACTAAGGTAATAGAAACCCATTGATTTGGTGATTAATCAGATGGTTAGTTGATGGGGGGGGGAGCTCTGATTCTAAGGGAAGTACTTAGTAGGGTGTCTTTCAGGAACAGAAAGAAACCAAAATTCTTAGCTGGCCTAAATTGAATGAGACAAAATTAGCTTGCAGCAGCAGCTGGCCAAAAAAAGTGCTATTGTGTAGCAAGTCCTGATTAAATTCAATGAGCTGGATCACCACTTCTGCTCATTAATTCTAAATAAAGAGCCAGTTTCTCATAAACTATTCAATGAGAAAATACTCTGTGAAAAACAAACTTAATTTAGGAGATAAACATAGTAACCAATGACTGAAATTTATGGTGAAATTGAAAATTCTAGATAACAAATCAACCAGGTCATTAGAAAGACTTAATTTATATTCCTGTCCTTCCTTACAATTTGTGGATCATATGAGTGATACATAGCCATTTTGCTTTGAGATTTAGATAAGCACTTTTTTTAAAAAAGATGGCCTTTAAAGAGAGGTTTTTTTTAAAGTTAGAAGCAAGGCAAAGAAGTTGTAATAAAAATTAGCTACCGTGTCAGATTGAAAATATATAATGGTTCATATTGGACTAAAAATAGGAGGAATCACATTCACATCAGCCATAAAAGCTTACTGGGTGGCTTTGGGCCAATCATTTTCAGCCCAACACAATTCACGAGATGGTGTTAGAATAAAAGTCTAATAAGTAAGCTGCCATGAGTTTCTACAGAAAATACAGGCCCTAAATCTAACTAATAATAATAATTTGCCTTTGTAATTTGCTTTATGGAATTTATATGAATAAGGCCTGAAGATATATTACAATGTGTTGTAATAACAACAAATTTTTATGGATACAATATGTTTGTAAGATCTCAGAATTATGCATAAATTCAGCCTCAGACTATTTCTTAGTATATTTAAAATTAAAGCCCTCTAAGTCTGAGACAGTAGAATTTTCTTTCACAGGAGGACTGTGCTGTATTCAAAATACAAAACTTGCTATGACCAAATCGATATTTTTCATTCAAGGCAAAATTACTCCATTAAAATATGAAAAAGGTTATTTTAGTATCTCTTTACAAAGAGTTTCCCAATTATTGAGTTGCTATCTGTAATGGAAATATGTATGTATGTATGTATGTATGTATGTATGTATGTATGTGAGGGTGGGTTGCCCAGAAAATGGCCAGCAGCTGTGCTGTATTCATCCTGTTTCTTTAAGGCTTCTCCACAGAGAGCAGGGCAGCTATAAAAGCTGTGCTGAGAAGAGCTGGGGTGGTTACGTCTGTAAGAGGGAAGAGAAACAGAGCAAAAAGGTGTGTGTTAATGTATAAAAGTAAAGCAGCTTGAATTAGCTAGTTTTCTCTAACAGTATTCACCAGGACTAGAAGTAGTAGGATTCACAAGGAGCAATAGATTAGGAGGAGTGGAGAAGAGTAGGAGTGAGTAGTAATTGCTTGTGAATACTTGTGTGCAGGTAGTCTAGGGACCTGAATTGTGCTGGCTGTTTTTGTGTTTTGAGCCAACTGAATTGAATATACTTAAAAGAACCTGTGACAAAGTAATAGTGGTGGGATATCCAACACAAGGTGCCAAACACCAAGTGGAATTGGCTTAAACTCAAGGAATTCATTAAATATTCTATGAAAAGAAAACAAACCTTGGTGACAAAAGGGAGTTTGACCTGTTGCAATGCTCAGGCTTTGCAGGCAATAGCCAACAACCTGGCTGCAGGAACCAGACATGTCAATAGAGCCTACACCAAACAGACATGGAAAAAGGCAAAAGGCAGATTCTCCCTTAGAAGAGATTACTACTTTTGTAGAGACATATCCACTCTAAACCAGTAATTAAACCAAAGAAGAAAACTGACCAACCAGAAACTGGGCTAGGCGCTGATATCATTGGAAAAATTTTGAAGCCACGTCAAGAAAGGCTTTGATTAATTAGAAGAGCAACTTTGGAGGGAGACAGAGAGGAAAGAGTCTAGAATGTGAGACATGTAAAAGAGAAGCATGAAAAGAAGAGGATGGGGACCTCATACACTTCCAGAAGGGGCACATTCCTCTTTAGGATTTTCCAAACATAGTAGGGAAGCTGTTACATAAAAGTACATAAAAATATAAAACTCCCTAAATTAATAAGAGGAAGAAGACATAGAAGCTTACTTTAATATGTTTGAAAGAATTACTACCTCTTGTAAATGTCCTGAATGTGTGGTCAGAATTGCCCCATGTTTCATGGGAAAGGCTTTGAGAACTTATAATACTCTTCCAGTGAGATAGCTAATGGATTATTACTATGTTAAAGGGATATTATACATGTGTATGGTGTAAGCCCTTATAGACAGGGGTTTAGGAGTTACACATCTGGCAAACATGAAGAGATTTGTGAGTTAGACTTTTATGTATCTTCTTGTTGCTGTCAACTAGGTTTGCATGGCCCAGATCTGGTAGCATAGCTCAGCTCAGAAGTGTCAAACTTCAAACTGAAGTTCTAGCTTAAGGATATTTACTTCTTTGCCCTGTAGTTATTTGACCACCAGAAGATGATATTGTGAAGTTATGATAATAAAAAACCTGTTTTAATGCATATTAACCTGAGAATAATTTTTATTGAACTCAAAAGACTCTTGTCAGTATATTGAGCTTTAGTTTCATGAGAAAGGAAGTCAATTTGCCTATTCGCTATTGTGCATAATTGTATTGCTCAACCTAATCTAAATTAGAATGTGTTCACTGATTCCAGTTCACCTTATGCAAAGTATCATAAGAAAAATGAAATTGTTTACAATAATCAACAACATAAGCACTTAGCAATGAAGGAAGATTTAATATTGCCAATATTTTATTCCAAAATTTAGTTCTCTGATATATAAAGAAAAATGTGATTCCGAGAATATGCAGAATATCTTCACATCATTATAATTGCCTTTTCATGATCAAGATGCTAACTTTTAAGGATGGGAGGTTCCTTTCCCTCTGGAAAAAAATAAAATGAGTGTGCTCAGACAGTTAAACAGTATATATTTAGTCACCAATTTTTTAAAATTAATTTATCTTTATACATTTCTGTGAAAAAAGGGAGGAAGAGGGGAAGAAAAAATGAAAGTTTCTATCACCTTCCTTATCTTGAGCTTATTCATCCTGCTTCTTGAGGCTAACCCAGGAATCAAGGTGAAAATCACACAAAAAGCGTTGGACTATGGTGAGTATGGAAGAAATATTTAGAATTATGACTATGTTATAACCTTCAGAAGAACAAGTGCACCAGAGGACATTTAATCAAGATGTTGAACCAAATGCCAACTGTGATGGTACCAGTTAAGGTCAATAAACAATTTATCTTCCCCTTAAGAGGAAATTTCCTCTAAGTTCCTACAACAAGTGTGGGATATTATAATAATTGGTTACACAATCAGCCAGATGTTAGGCTGGATTTGGCATTTTTATCCACCTATTGTGTCTTTTCCAAAGACTTGGGATAGGATGTTGTTTAAAGGTGTTAAAGGTATCATTACAGGATGGAAACTGTTCCAAGTAAAGCTGTCTTTTGCAATTGATTGATGGTAATTTTGGCATTGCTGATGGTGTTCAGGTGGTTGATTTGGCAAAATTGGCAGCATATAATTTTAATAACTGGCCCTCCATTGCTTTGCTTTCTTTTGCCAAAGTTTTTTTACTTTTCTTGTAAATTTCTATATTTTGTGATTTCTCTACTACTCTCTCTTCTGCTTCCAGTACTGCAATATCCACTATCCAAACTTTTGTGTCATTATATTATTCAGTAATAAAATAATGCATGGCCCTCAATCACTGTAAGGAGATCTCTAATAGTATTCTGCATAGGATGGACCAGCACATTTTCAAAATGTTTTTGTAGCTTAAAATGCAATAAGTCATTCCTAGCAATCACTCCAGACTGATAAAAATATAGAAGCAGAATAAGAAGTAACGCAAATTTCTATAAATTACTATTTCAGTGACCTATATCATTTCTGCTTATAGGTAATCAATTTGGAGTAGAGCTTGTGAAGCAGAAATTAAAGGAAAAGACCTTTGAAGACTGGGATGGAGAATCTACATATGGATTTTTTGCACTCAATTACACAATTTCAAAGTATGAAATGTTTTCATAACAGGGCTCTTTAGTATAGCTCAGTGTTAAGTACTACCGATGGTTTTCTATCCCTCTTAGGCAATATGCACCTATTAATTTCACAACCCTGTCTGTGAGCAAGCACTGTTTTAATACAGATTTCTCAAAGTTACAGTTCTTTATTACACCCAGAAAACCCATCTGATCTTTTTTTTTTTTTTAACTTTAGTTTTGAAATGGATGGATGAATGTAGGCGTTCTTTCTGCACTTATTGGAATCTGGTTTCCAATTGAAGAAATTACCTGGTATGACCATCTTGTAGCCAACTCCCAGTTTCTGATTGATGTTTCACATAGCCCAATTTAGTAAGATGCCTTTCTTATCTTTCTATTATGGGCAAGGTCCAACAGCCATTTCTAGTCTCTATAAAACTAAGCCGGTAATCTCAAAGGATGGTAGAAGATTAAACTGCTGCCATGTTGAGTCACTAACTGAGCAAACTCAGCCTTGCTTTCAACAACACAGAGCAATATATATTCAGGCACTGAACACAGAAGGCCTAGTTATTCTCTTACACAAATATGTCCAAGTGCTTAAGAATATACAAAAAAACCCTATCAAGTGATGAGTCTCCCAGGGTAGCATTCTTTCTAAATCTCCTTGTTGAATTATAACTGATCTTCTGGAAACTGGAAACTAAGTTTTTTTGGGAGACTCTTTGAGAAGTGAATAGTCAGCATCTTACCTGTGATACTGTGATCCAAATGTGCTTTTCAAAAGGCAACTGGGCTTTCTTGGTCTTGTGGTCGGCAACATCATCATCACATGAACAGCTGCAGGACTCCGGAAAGTCCAGTTGCCTTTTGAAAAACACAAGCATGGGATAAGCCTGATCTGGACAATTTAGAATTTCAATAGATATTTAGCCATTCATTTGTGATATTAGATTAGATTAATTGTCATTGCACTTCATACAATGAAATTAAATACCATCTTCAGTGTACATTATAACTATAAAAATAAAACACAAACACACAACCTTCACATTCTATACAATTGAATTGAAAACCCCGATATTGCATTAATATTGCACTATACAGTAGAATTCAATATAGTAACTGCTCTGGGATAGAAGCTGCTTTTCAGTCTATTTGTCCTTGCTTTTTATTATCCTGTACTGTCTACCAGTTGATAATAGTTCAAAAAACAGGGTACCCAGGATGAGATGGATCTTCAAGAATGTTTTGAACTTTCTTAAGGCAGCAGGAGCTATAAAGCTCTTCCAAAGAGGGGAGAGGGCAACAATGACCCTCTGGGCAATGATGCTAACCCTCTGGAGCACTGTCCTATCTGCTACTGTGCAATTGACAAACCATACACAGGTGCAGTAAGTTAAAATATTCTCTATGATGCAGCAGTCACCAGAGTTTTTCCATTCAGTTGTTGTTTCCTGAGAAGTCTCAGGTAGTATAATCTCTGCTGGGCCCTTTTGACCAATGCTGCAATGTGTGCGCCCAAGGTCAGGTCTCTATTATGGTAACACTCAGAAACTTCAAACTGGCCACTTGCTCCACTCAGTCTCCATTGGTAAGCAAGGGCTTATCACTGAAAAATAATATGTTAGTATGAAAAAATGTGTGTTATCTTTATCTTTGTTTTATATAGTTATAGGGCAAGTCACCCAAAGTCATTTTCTAAGCTTGGCAGTGTACATATATAATTAAATAAATGTAGCTTGGTTAGTGTTATATAAAAAAATCACATGTAGAGTCCACCAAGTTCTACAGTGCTAGGAAAAACAATATAAGTGCATGATACAAAATCTGTAAGTGCTTAGTGTTTCACCAGAAATTGGATGGTGGGTTATACTATTCCTGCTAGCCTTACCTATATTCATGGATATTGGTTTAAATCAAGCTAACATAATTTTGGTGTTCGACAGGGTAAGAATTGATAACATGGAATTTCCCGATACATCCTTGTCTCTCATCTCTGGAACTGGGATTAAACTATTAGTTGAAAATGCTTCAGCAATAGCTACTGCAGATTGGAGCATGGAGACCTGGCTATTGTAAGTGGAATAATGAAGGCAAGATATTAATACTATGTCAGCTTTACAAATTCAAATGCTTGAACACATTTTATAAAGTACACATAACAGTTCCAGGAAGGGGAGGTGGAAATGCAAATCTTTTATTCCATTGTGGTCCTGTCAAAAAATGTTCCCCAAAGTGGCTGTTTGAATCAGGAGGGACATTGTCAAGGCAGAAGGATGAAAGAACCAAAACTGGTTAACATACTAGACAACCACAATGCTTAATTATATTTTAATTTTAAAAATCTACCAGTAATGCAAAGTAAAATAAATAAATTAGGGTTATTTGCTTTTTCTTGAGTTCCTTGAAGGGTGTTGCAAATGGATAAAAACTTCTTCCTTCTTGCAAGATAAGACAGTCTGCCTCTCGAAGAAATACATATTTAGACATATTTAAGCCTAAAAAACTCCAACTTCTAGATTTTTGCAGGCAAATAGGAAACCCTGGATTAATTAAAAAGATACTTTTATCCAGGCTCACATCGAAAATAGGGAAAGAGAGTAAGTAAGGAGAGCAAGCAGTTAAGGGGAGCAATTGCATCCCACTGCCCTCAGTATCTGCAACCAAAGACAATGATCTTATTCTGCCTTAAATAGAACCAATTTGGAAGAATGCAGGTCTATGCCCACTGAATAAATCTCAGGAGGTTGCAGGTTGTCCTCGACTTAACAACAATTTATTTACTGGACCATTCAGAGTTACCATGGCACTGAAAAAAAGTGATTTATGACCATTTTTCACACTTATGACCATTGCAACATCCCTATGGTCACGTGATCAAAATTCAGATGTTTGGCAATTGTCTCATATTTATGACACTTGCAGTTTCCCACCTTCTGAAGCAAAGTCAATGGGGATGCCAGATTCACTTAACGATCGGGTTACTAACTTTAACAATTGCACTGATTCACTTAACAGTTGTTGTAAAATGGGGAAGGTTGTAAAATGGGGCAAAACTCACTTAACAAATGTCTCACTTAGCAACAGAAATTTTGGGCTCAATTGTGGCCATAAATTGAAGACTACCTGTACATTGTTTCGAGTGGGTGGAATTGCCTTTCTGGTAGGTACTTCTGGTGTATTTAGGCATAGCTTAGATTTTGCATCAACTTTCCATAACTTAGTGCTATCCAGAGATGTCAGCAGGAAATGATTGAAGTTGTGATGCATCTGGAAGGCAGGCTTTGAAAATTTTATGTTGCCTGCTAAAAAGAACCCATCTTCATGTGTTCTTCAGCATAAGCAGTCCTGGCATTTTATTTTTTTTAATTAACTTTATTAAATTTCAAAGGGAAAAAAAATATAAAATAAAAGGAAACATGGGAGGATCAAAGTTAAAAAAAAACAAGAAAATTAAAAAGAAAAAGTTGATTTCTGACTTTTTTCAGTACAGATACTGAAATATATAATAAAGTAGTCTAAGATTAAAACAAAAAAGCAGAAATATCATATAAAATATACAATTTAAGCAATCAGAAGTGGAAAGATATACAAATTCCCACAACTGAAGAGTGGATTGTGGAATTAATGGAACTGGCAATGGAACCTGCAGACAAAACTGACTCCTTTGATGAAAGACAAACCCTTATCTTGCTTTGTTTCTATTTAGAGACAACTTTTGAATTCCTGTTTGAGAAAGATAAGAATGAAGTTTTAATTTTTGATGATTAGATCTGTTATACATGTATTTTTACTTTGATTATTAGACATGTATATTTTATATTATATGTTTATGTTTAATCTTAGAGGTTATTTTGTTACGTAATTCAAAAGCAATCCTGGCATTTTCTTGAGAATAAGAGGGTAAAATGAGCATTTGTGTTTCATTGTCCACAGCAAAGATTCTGGAAGTGTGACTGTCTTCATTTCAGGAGTAAATCTCACAGCAATTGTAAAAGTGTCTCAGAATATATTTGGTCATTTAAAATTGTCGCTTGAGACCTGTAAAGGAGAAATAGATGATATGGACATCAAATTGAATCATTCTTATAGGTACAGTGGAAAATGTTCTAATTAAAAAGTATACTTGCAAGTATTGACTTTAGGATCCCTCAAACAGTTTGATTATCAGTTTTTAAACACTGGTATGTGTAGCTTTTACCATTGCAAATAATACAAATAATATATTCCATTATACTACAGAAAGCAAGCTTAGTAATTATTGTAGATTTCTGAGACTCACTTCTGATGGTCCAGCATAATTGACTGAACAAATACATGTGATTCATTTGATTAAGAAGGAAAAATGTGTCTAATGGTTTTAATAAGTATCAAGAAATATAAGTCATAGGGCTTCAATCTCAAACGTATACCAGCAGTTTCTCACTAAAAAAAAACCTTTCAGATTTATTTGCAATAAATATTCTAAGTAAAAATTGGGAAACATTTAGTAGAAAACTGGTGTAGGGCTTCAATTATGATTCAATCATATTCAATAATATTACAGCTGCTTCCCCACCCCACCCCCCATAAAAAAAATACGAGGATCAGTTTAAAAAATCCAGAATTGTTTAAACATCTAGTTTTGATTAAGATTGATTTCCCCATATAATAGATGCACACATAGAAAATTTAATTAACACAAGTTAATAATAATCTTGCTTTATTTCAGATGGCTGTATTCATACTCTACTGCTTCTCTGGTAACATCTCTGTGTACCATGCTGGCCACAAATGTAAGCCACAAAGATTTATTTCATAATGTTCTCTTCCTACATCCAATTTCTTCTAAAAATGTGTTTATTGAAATAAATCATATAATAGCAAAAGCCTTAATACATGCAAAAATGTTATAAGTATTTTGCAGTTTGCAAGTTGTGTACCATTTATGTGCACAAATTACCACAAAGACATTTTCCAAACTAACCAATTAGAAACTATAAAAGGTAGTTTAATGTGGCAATGAATGTCTTCATAAGGCAATGTTCACTTGAATAAATAGGATTTATATTTATATATACATGTATGTGTGTATAAAAAAATTAGGCATGGTTTATTTTGCTTAGATCTTATAGTAGAACAGGAAGATAAGGACCCTTCAATGGCTTAAAAATTAGGTTCAATATATTTCAAATTACTGTACGTGTTATTTATTTAAAACATCTATAGAAAATATTTTCTTGTCTTTATTTTCATCACATATATACTATACCAGAAGATGAGATCAGACATTTAAAATACATTACTTGAAATATTCCAAATATCTCATTTGGGATATTTATTGTTCAGCTCCATAATCATCTGAATCATTATCATTTTTTATTTATGGATTGCTGTTGTACATTACATTCTCTGCCTCACTCTGACTATAGTGAGGCACTCAATGAATGAGTGTATTCACTCTGTCAAGCAGGCTTTAGATGCTTCAGAATTATAAAGCTTTCTTCCTTTTGAAAGATATCTGGGGCCATGCTTAGATCTTTTTCAGAAATATTCTGTTTTGCTTTGTTTCTATAGATTTCATTGACAAGGGACAAAGCATTAGAGTGAGATTTATAGTACATCAGTTATGTATTTAACTGATTACAACAAATGTATTCAAATATGGATGGATTTTTAAAATCACTATTCTTCAAATATAGGATAAAGCAAGATATGTATAGATATACAGACTTATGAAGTCTTAGGAAGATCTTATTACTAACATATAAGTAAACATCGACTAGAATAATTATTTTTGTTTGAATTCCCATAGTTGTGTGAGCAAGTGGATTCTGTGATCCAAAAGATTAATAAAGACTTCAGCCAATATCCAGGTATATTTTCTGGGTTATTTTGGCAAAATGAACTAATGATTTTAGTTTTTATGAAACTTTTCAGTTATAGTAAACTAACGATGGAATAGTTTCACCATGCTATTGTTGAGTTTCTGAAAATAAAAATGATGGCTAGAATGGTACTTTTGCATAATTAAAATATAATAATTGGTGCTTGTTTTATAGAATCATAAAATTGTAGAGTCAGGATGGACACCCAGATCTAGTCCAGCCTGCTTCAATATACAGAAAGAATCGGTTAGATGGTGAATGAGAGGTGGCTTGTTCTGGCAGAACATTCTGGAGGATGCATTCTCACCAGAAAGACCAAAATTATGGTTGATGCTAAATGAACTTATAAGGCAGAAATACATAAATTTTGCAAACTTATACTTGAGTAGATATGGTTAGGGTTATGTTGAAAATATAGCTTTACAATATCTGTGTAACTATTCAAGAGTCTCCTGTACTAGTACCATTGCCCTTGTGTGTGTGTGTGTGTGTGTGTGTGTGTGTGTGTGTATGTTTTCTGAGGTTCTCGCGGGTATTTGTATGTGGATCTTTGGTTGTTCGGGTTTTCTCCCGCGTAAGATTGAAGTATCTAGCAACGTTTGATGAAGTCTCATTCATCATCTTCAGGCTTCTGTCTTCGGCTCAGCAAGAGCCGAAGACAGAAGCCTGAAGATGATGAATGAGACTTCATCGAAACGTTGCCTAGATACTTCGAATCTTACGCGGAGAAAACCCGAACAACCAAAGATCTATCTATCTATCTATCTATCTATCTATCTATCTATCTATCTATCTATCTATCTATCTATCTATCTACATATCAGAACTAGTTTGCATCCTGCCTATTGTCATTAAACATCATTATCTAATCCTGACAATTTTATCCCATATCCCAACAGTCCAAGCTCAGATTGGTAACTTTGCAGTAATGGACTATTCCCTGATAAACTCTTCAACTATCTTGGAATCATCAATTAACTTGGATTTAAAGGTAAAGTCTAATATATTTATAGTGTATATTTTCTGAAATTGCATTATAATATGTCTGTTGTTCACTTGAAGGAACAAGCATCATTTTGTCCCAACAATAACTTTGATGGCAAACCATATCAAAGAGACATTTAAATATATTAATTAGTGCTATTTTTGCTGCACCTATGATTTCCTACTCTAGCCAGTGGCAACAGTTGTTTCAAGTTGTGAAGCCGAAATAGTCCAAGATTTCAGGGACGTCTATATGCACTGCTTTAAGTCACAGTTCACTTTTAATTTTTTTAAAATGTTTGACTTTGAGTTTTCTATGTTTAGGGTCCTAGAACTGTACTCAGTGTTCTGGCCATATGTCTTATTGCATTCTGCTCTTAATTTCAAGGATGTGTTTCAGTGATCTGGTTCCCTGAAAACTGTTTTAAAGGTCAAGGTTTGCAAGCTATGATATCATTTCTGAAATTCTTTTTAGGGAACAGTCTATTCAGTGAAAGAAATCACAGAGCCCCCTTTCAAGCCAACTCCCTTTGTTCTTCTGAATGAAAACAACTCCATGTTCTATATAGGGATCTCAGAATATTTCTTGCAGTCTGCTTCAGTGGCTTACTACACTTCTGGGGCTTTTACTATCTCTGCTGAGCAAGAGGAAATGGTAAGTGCAAAATGCTGTTTCAAAGAAAGGGATGTTATGTATTAGTCTGCCATTTAAAATTCTGCCCAAGCCCAGCCTTCTCCTTGACATAGTTTACTATGGGCCTTTCTCCACTTACAACTAATCATGATACGAACAGTCTAAGTGAAGCCTGTTTTCTGCTTTGTTTCCATGGCATTGCCTTCATCCCCCTCTCCAGCTCATGAGTGAGTGAGACTTCAATTGTCCTGAACAGTGCTGGGGCTGGAGCAGAATGATAGTCCTTGTTATGACACATACAAATTGGAGCCTGAAAGTAAGTGGGAACAAAGGCAACAGAAGCAAGTTAGGGATTGGCAGTAGGGATAACAAATATCACAGACATAGTTTCTGTCTATTCAGGATTGAATGGACAGTACTTCTGGTCAAGCGTTCATAAGGCTGCATGAGATAGGAATTAATGTAGAGAAGGACTTCATTTTGCCAAAGAGAACTGGCCGAAGAAGGGATTTGTCATGGAAAACTGGATTCAGAGGCATCCCTAGAAAGGCCTCTGGGAGTTGCAAATTGTTCTTAGTAATATGAGCCATTTTTTTCCTTCACATCTCTCTGATCTCTTGGCTTTGTATGGACATACTCTATTAGCCCTCTGGAATTTTTTCCATGACAACTACATTCTGAAGTATAGGGATTCTGGAACTTGCAATTCCAACACATCTATTTATTTATAAGTGTATTCTATCAGATGACAGCTCATACAGCACCTCTTGGCTAATGTTCAAAGGAATTCCAAATGGCATCAAGCTTTAATCTTTAGTAATATCTTGAGGTTGGGGTGGAATCTAATGACTTGCTTTCATTTGTGGAAACCTTAGTACAGAACTATTTAATAGCTCCTATACCTTAATATTTCTGGGTTCAATTTAAAAACAGCTAAAAATCTGGGAGTTATACACAAGGCTCTCTCCAAATTCATCTTTGCTCATCAACCTTTCTCTCCCTCTCCCTCCTCCCTTTTCCTTGCTAATTATATTTTCTACCTCCAAATGAAAATAGAAAAAATATTCTGCAGGCTTAATTTGCTTATGGCTATCATGTGTACTAAAGGCTTCTATTAAACAGAAGTATTTCTGAATAAAGGTTTAGCAAACTCCATTTGCTAGTAAGAAAATTGAATCAGTATATTCTTTTTAAAAAAACAGAGAAATGCATTTGAGCGAAATTAAAGCATGCTGGTAAATAATTGATCTGTCCAGCCTCTGTTGGAACATATTAGCTGAAAGGAAGACCATTGTCTCTCCAGATAATTAAGTCCATACAAAGGCACACAATTTTTGTAAGATAATCTAACATGTCATTTCATTTTACAGCTTGCTTCTTATTTCAAGTTAACCACAGATGCATTGAGTAGCATTATTCCCTCTGTAAGTGTTTTTTATTTCTTTGAAACTTGCTGTTTGCATTTTTAAAACCCTGTTTTAATTTTTCTGAAACTTGGTCTCTACTTTTAAACTCTACAGATTTCTCATATTTATGCAAAGCCACTTCCAGTAATTATGAACTTAAGAATCATTGATGCACCCGTGATTAGTCTGCATGACAATAAATCCATTCTGAAGTTTTCTGCTTCTATGGAAGTATTGGCAAAGATGCCAAATTCAACCACTGAATCCATGTTCACCTTGAACATAGTAAGTTTTAAAATATCCAATTCTCTCGAGACCTGTTTGTATAAATATGTGACGTTACGAGCCATCCTGCAAATTTTTCGTCTTACTCAGACTAAGAGTCCCAGTGCTTGGATGTTGGCTATAAAATAGTTCTCTGATTCATCTCATAACTAACTCTATTCTAAGGACAGACTATAAGTAACCCAGATGTTTTAGATTAGAACTACAGTATTTTGCCTCATTTGCCCTGATGAAAGTTAAAGTTCAAAACAACTGGCTTATTGCTGTCTATATTATTCGAAAGTCACTGAAAAATTACATGTTGTTCATAGCTAATGCTTTCATTTCTAACATCTCCAAATAAAATAAAATGAAATTTGAGAAAGTTTGGCTGCTTCAGTTGCCAGGCTGCTCTAGCAGTCACATGACCCTCCTTTTCAACATTCCTCTCTGTGACAGTTTCCCAGCCACTCTTGCAATTTCTCAGTCTCTACTCTACCTGGCAGCAGCACTAGGGAAAGGAAGGGACCTCCATGCATTCTGTTCTGTCCCCCATGCATCTTCCACAATCTATGTGCACTTCTTAAGCATCCAAATGCATCCGTTCTAGCCCATGCTTTCCCCCAGTGTGTAGTTCCTGATTCATATGGCACCTGTGTTGACCCACGCAGTCCCGTGTGTTAAATATGCATGACGCTGTATTTACATGTGGTTACGTGATATGCAAAGTGGAGTCTAATGTCAGATTCCACTCATTGGTTCAGCGGTTGGCGGGAAGAATTGAATCCCCGTCAGTGGCTGAAATGTTGGACAGAGCCGGCTATAAAAGTCGACGCCTACCGCATTTGTTGGCTTTTTGATTCCAGCTTTAAAATAAAGAGTTTCTTCGCACACCTGAGTCCTGCTCCTTCCTTATCTGTGCCCATTTAACACCGTGCATGCCCTACCTCACCTGCATCTCTGTGCAGGCCCTACCCTTCTCATGCATCTCTGTGCACATTTCCTGACTTATGTGATCCCCTCGTTTGTCCAAACCAACCCTGGAATCTCTTATGCACACCAGTATATCTTTCCTGACCCACGTGGCACCTCTCATGCACTCTCACATATCGTCACCCCCACCCCCCTCAGCTGACAGCAGTCACTTACCTGCCTGGCAGGCTTGGACTGAGGTTGATTTTCTCCCTGCAAGCATTCAATAAGCAAAGTAAATCGGGAAGCCAGCAGGAACTCTTAGAGAGAAGGAAGGAATTTTCAGAGTTGCAAGATTCTATTAATGTAGCTTTACAATAAAGTAAATTTAACTTATCTGATTGTGTTTCCTGTCTGCTCTACCTGGTAAGGCTGACCTCAATCTTGCATGTCTGAAAGTGCAATTCTCTCACCATCTCATTATAGTCCAAGACATTAGGGAGGGTCCCTTCAGAGCCTCTTGTCCCATCTGGTATTTAGCAGGGGGCTATGCTGTCTCTTATCCAACCATTCTTTAGGCAGCGTTCAGTTTGCCTCAAATCCCAAGGTCTTTCCCAGATACTAGTACAGCAGCTGTCTAACTGTAAAAGAATTACTTATTATATAGTAACCTTTCTTTTTCACAGACAACCAGAACTCATGCAGATTTGATTATATTTAACCAGAAGTTGCTAACTACATTGTGCTTGAACAGGTAAAAACCTTTGTTAGATTTTTAATCCATTGTATCCCAAAAGCTGCTTAAATTGATTAAGCTAGTATTTAAAAGTATGGTAGCTTAAAATAAACATTAAAAGGTAATTCTGCAATGGTATTATGGAACTGAATTTATTAAATAGAGTACATCAGATAGAGGAGGACTAATATGTAAATGTAGGAAAGAATCTTTTGTAATATACATGGAGTACTGTGGCCAACTCATATTTTACCTCTTTCAAATTGAATCATGATGAATTACTTTAACTCTTATCAAGGAAAATGCAGTTGAGATTAGTCTTGGTTGCTTAGAAAGGGGCTCAAATTTCTGAGATTCGATATGACTGTATGGCTGTATTGATGGAAATATTGTATAAAAAATCATTATTAAACAATTGGAGTAATTGCGATAGTACATAGCTCAGTTGTGAATTTGAGAATAAGATGTAATTAAAATTTTACTGTATGTGAAAAATAAACTTATGGTTTATGGCTGAACTTTAATCAATTATACCCAGTTTAAGATAGACAAAAAATCTCCCACATTTCATTATTCCACTGCAAACCCTTTTTAAAAAAAAACTTTTTCAGCTCAGGTGGCTCAAGAGGGGAAACTTGACAAAACTTGTCAACTTTAGTCAGCTAAAAACTTAGGAGTAAGAATCTCCATTTTGAAAAAAGGAGATAAGATGGCATACACTCTCTGCTGAATCTATTTTAAAAGTCCCGGATTTCAACAACTTACTGGTGGGAAGGAAGGAAGGAAGGAAGGAAGGAAGGAAGGAAGGAAGGAAGGAAGGAAGGAAGGAAGGAAGGAAGGAAGGAGGGAGGGAGGGAGGGAGGGAGGGAGGGATGAGCTTGCCTTACCAGCAGCCTAGAGGTGGGCTAAGGATGGTATCATCTCTGCGTGGTCTCCTGAAACAATGGGTGGGTTGTCCGCGCATTTGGCAAATAAGAAGTATGGATTGCCCCAGTGTGATTGATCAAAGTCATTGAGAGAAATCTGAATCCCGATCTTTCTGATCCAAGACCAACAACCCATCAGCAATGCCACACTGACATTATTATCTTTGGTCATGAATAGTAATCTCTGCATTATGTCTTCTTTCTTTCAGTTTCTACATCTCCTTGGCTCAATCCAATGTTGGATTCTTTGAGGTAACTTTCAGCCTCTCGTAAAAATTAGCAGGTGCAACTTGTAGCAGATAGAACTGAATTGCTTACAAAGTATATTCCTTTACCTTTTAAATTTTCCTCATAGAACTATTAAATTCTATAAATATGCTGTCCTAATGATTGATCCTATTTTTTTCTTTTCCTTTAATTTTAACTTTTCTTTCCAATAAAATTTCGGTTCGATTGCCCCCTTTTTCTATTATTTTCTTGAGAACTATTTCTCTATATAGTGTTTTATATCTAAAAAATGAAAAAGGAATTTGTGAGAAAAAAGACTGATGGGAATTCTACCACTCAATTACCATTCTTAGATTCTGCATTGAGTACCTCTTCATAGTTTTCTGTTTTCTATCTTTCTATAGGTAGTTAGTATTGTTGTATTATTATTGAGTATATTCACTCTTCACTGGACTGTTTGTAGCATACTGCATCTTTAGGGTCATTCTGACACAGGCACACACATACACAGTCACATAGAGACATTTTATACAACTCTTGAGATTCAGCAGCATGCTTCAGGCTAGGAGTTTGAATTTTCCTCCATAAGAAATTGATGCTTCATTTTCAAGATAATTTATTTCAGTAATGTGTAAATTATTGCAACAAATAGTAGAACCAGGTTTATGAGAAATCTTATTAAATAAAAATATGCAAATAAAATAATGTGCAAATATAATATTGTATAGGATTTAGAGAAGGGCTGCAAAAATTGCAAACAAATAATTTGCGGATTAAATAATTAAAAATTATTAGGAAACTTAGTAAGTTGCCTTCTGTAGATAACATCAGGTCACTTTGCTGGTAGAATATATCACCCATTGATATACTGATAAAAATAAATAATCCTGTTTAAACACTGTCATCCCAGTTCTCTTCCTGGAGAAAAGTCAACCTTTGTTTTACATTGCAGGCCTCACTTCTGGATAATTTCATGTCTTACATTTTACGAATTGGAATAATTCCAGCAGCCAATTGTAAGTGCAGCTTCATCTTTCTTCTTCTCAATTTCTCTTTCTTTAACAACTTTTGTTTTTAAGCCAACTTCTAAAGTGCTAAAGACTTGAAAATAATCCTGTAAAGTATAGCCAGCACGGCCATAAAGAAAGTTAAAATCCAACACCAGGGTGGAGGGGTAATCAAGAACTTCTAAGACTGATGGTTAAAATGTATCAGTTATATAGCTTAGGTTTTTATCCCTGTATAACAGTTACTCAGTTTTATATCAATTCCATTCATGTGATCAGTACTATACTACCTATCACTACAATTGTCCATGCTGTATTTGCAATCAAAGTCAGTGGAATCCAAACACAGAATAACAACTGCAAAAATGTGTATCTCAAAGCCTTTTCTGTCTTTAAAATGAGCTATAATATTAAATTTCTTTAAGAAATTAGAAACTATTTTCTGCAGAATAAAAAATAAAACAAATGTTAAAATGGTCATATTCAAGCAATAATACACAACATATTCAACTGTAAGATTAAGGAACATGTGCAATTGCAAAACCTATTCTAGTCGTAACTACTCTGAATCTTTTTATTTTTCTCTTTTTTCTGTTTTAAGTTAAACTAAAGGATGGATTTCCTCTGCCTGTCTTGGACCAAATAATTCTTATGAAGCCCAGTATTAGAATTTATGAGGTAAGATTTGCTAATGTCTATTCTTATCTTATACCCTCAGGGTGAAAAATAAAAGATGATTAGGATGATGTATTTTGATTAGATGATATTTGTCAGAAAGTTGTCATGTGCTTCCAATACAGTGAGTTGCTCTATGAAGGAAATAGGTAGGCTCCAAATTTGAGATATAAATAAATAAATGAGTTTTCTGTATGTCCTATTCAGACCTCCTTTATGAACGAACATACATATTGTATAACACATATCCCAGAGGTGGGATCCGACAGGGTTAACTACCGGTTCGATGATTTACGAGGTTCAGTGATATGCTTCCCTGCATGCTGCGCTGACGCACCTGTAAATCGTCATCAGCATGCTGCGTGCAGAGAAGCAGCCTTTCAAAAAGCCCCTTTTTCCTGCTTTTTTAACTGCAGCTGTGCCTCATTTGGCAGCTGAAGTTGAAATAATCAGGAAATAAAGGTCAGGTAAGAGCCCAGGTGGGCGGGTGGGCAAAAACATCCGCAGATATAGAACCGGTTCTATGTCTGCTGCTCTTCAGAGCTACCAGTTCTACAGAGCTGGCCAGAACCGGTAGAAACCCACCCCTGACATATCCACAAATGTGTACTTCTGTAACTAAAATAGTTATATTATTTATCAAATGTTTACAGCTGCCCAACTCACCCACAGTTACTCCATAATACAAATGACATGAATTTTTATTTCTTTTTGTCAATCATAAGCTACTTATTTCTAGAATTCAATTCACAAAAGAGTGAGAAGTGAGATTTCTAATAATCAAGCTGTTATAAACCTGCAATAAAATATGTTTTTGCATGTCTTCTTAGGGTTTCTTGCTGATTTCTACTGATATTCAAAGTCTACGATAACAAGGAAGATCTTGACCTCCAGGCAAACGTTGACTTTTTGTTTTATTATACATGCATAAAATGCATAAGAGCCAATATGAATTTGTGAGTGAGCGAATAGGTGAATGAAATGTTTAATAGTTCAACCAGAAGTTCAGAAACACCAGAGCACATTGGTTTAAGATAGCAACAATTTAAAGATGAAAATATTGACCCAACACTGTCACAACTATACTATATATCAAGAGTGGGTAATGAGTTTCCCCAGTGCCCCAAAATGGAGCTTTTCCATTTTGGAGGCAAAATTAACCAGTATGATTTTAGCCAGGAGATAAAATGGTATTAAGTGCACAGATAGTACAGTAGACTCCTGCTTCTAAGTCTACCTTAATCCTACCCCCAAATTCCCAATCCCACACCTTTCAGTGACATCGCAATAACACTTGATAGCCTCTTGTGGCCTTCTGGAAGGCCAAGAAGCTGAGATGTAGTCTCCAGCCTTCCTCCTCCTATATATTGCCTATCCCTGTTATATATGGCCAAAAGATTTCTAATTCTAGTATATTATGTGAAATGACAATTTAATTAGGAAAGTTGAAGAATTTGAGTTTTTTGTAGTGCTGTTAGAAACTTTGTATTAGAAATACCATTATTTATGTTCCTTCCTTCTTGAAGTGGAGAAAATCATGTAAAATTATGTAATATTTTATTGAATTTGTTACTTGGGTTCAAACAAGCCAACGTTTTTAATATGGTTACAACACACTAGATTAAAAAGAAATCACAATGTAATTTAGTATGATAAATGAATTTAATTTCTGTGTAAGAAAAATCTTTGATAATGGTTAACTCTACAATGACCAGACTTGGCTGCAAAAATGTGGATATCAGCAAAGAGATACACAACTTTTTCTTTTTCTTTCTTTCTTTTTTCTTTTTTCTCTTTTCTTTCTTTTGCAAATCTACAAGCTATGGCAAACCTCAAATCTGTTTTTTTGTATTTAATGAATACTGCCCTTGGCTAACTGGTTACTTAGCAACCATTCAAAGTTGAATGGTTGAAAAGGGGGATTTACAATCCAGATCCAAAGTTCTGACAATCGCCTTCTCAACTCATGTGGTCACATGTCATAAAATTGGGTCGGTCATCCCTTACATGTAGCCTTTTGCAACGATATTCACCAAATGAGCAGAAAATTCTGGTTTTAAATTTGGGAGCTGCAGTTTCAACTCAGCACGACTATCCTGTCTGCCTTCATCTGGATTCACAACATACAGAAAAGTTGGATGGTCATGGACCAGATGCGGACCAGAACTAAAACAGCACAACATCAGCAAAGATGCATGTTGCACATTTTCAAAATATGCCTTGGAATTGACACACAAACTAATTATGTTATTTAATAGAACTGCTCAGTTTCCTTTGTTTTTTCTTGAATTATGGCATGAAAATGGACACTTTACCTTAAGGGAAAACATGTTCCTGTTTTTTTTAAAAAAAGATCCCAAAATTCTAAGCCAACTTTATAACGCTCATGAAAGAGTGATTTGTGTTGCAGATCCCAGCAGCTCAATTTTCAAATATCAAAGGAGAGCTGATGAGGGTATCTCATGTTTTCATTCACATTCACACCAAAATTTGGAGATTATAAGAGGTGCAGAGGGAGGCCTAGCAGAACACAGGGAGGCCTCATCTTCTAAAATAGTTTTCACTGCTGTGTATACGAGCATCAATCAGAAAACCCTTGCTTCTGAGCAGCTGCTTTATATTGAAACATTTAATTACCACAAATGCAGAAAATATTTTGATGGCTGAAATTCATCCCCTATTAAAAATAATGTGTACTATATTGCAACAAAACATGGGGTATCGTGGCAATTCATCGTCATATGAATTCCTGGATTACAGTAATCTCTTTTATCATGTTTACATATCCCATGAAATCTTATAGAGTTAAATGCCATTCCCCAACAACTGATGTATAATTATAGAAAGCCGCCTTTTAGTGAAAGTACACCTAGAGTCGTGACTTGGCTGTTTCTCCTTATTCAAAAGTGTATTCCCACATTTTCCCCATTTCACACTCATGTCCGTTTTTGTTTCATCTGATATAAAACGGCACGCAAAAACACCGACTTTTAGTTGTTTCTAACTACAGAGAGAGAGAGATGGGAAGAGGGAGAGGGACAGAGACAGGCAGGCAGACAGACAAAAGGAGCTATTTGACTTCTGTTTCAAAACTACAGAAGCAAAACCTCAGAAGCAAAGACGCAGAGCTTCGGGTGTCCCTTTATTTCCGTCCAGCGGTCGCCCGAGTTTTCGCAGCGTTGTTCTAGTTATCCTAAACGGAGCCTTTTCGGCCGCCATAAGATTTCCTCTCGGTCTGGCAGAGAATTGGGGCGGAGTCATCTCGGCCTCCGTACTGGAGCCTTTTCGGCCGCCGTAAGGTTTCCTCTTGGTCTGGCAGAGAATTGGGGCGGAGTCATCTCGGCCTCCGTACTGGCGTAAGTGAACGTGGCCGGGCTTTGCCGAGAATTACCTGAGGAAAAAAACGTTTTTCTGTTATAGTTACTTGGGAGCGTTTTCTTGCTTTCGCCATGAGTCGAAACTACAACGATGAATTGCAATATTTGGATAAACTGGATAAGAACTGCTGGCGCATCAAGAAAGGATTTGTGCCCAACATGAACGTGAGTTGCTTTAAAGGCGCTTTTCATCGCTAAACTTCGTTCTGAAGCATTTTAGTGAATAGCTAAAAGCTGCCCCAAGTGCCCTTCATTCCTTTGGGCGATCATTCTGCCAATGCGATAAAGATGAAAATGACGAAGGTCCACTTGCTTGGTTCTGCTCAGTTTTTAACCGTGTTAAACATTGTTTATATATGATTTTAACCTACGGTGGTGCATACGATTGCATTTTATTATTTTGTATAATTAATCAAACGATATTGGCTCAAAGGATGAAAGGCGATTTATCATTATAAGCAATGCATCTAGAATTGCCAGTTTCCTGTTGGAGAGAAATTTGATCTGTAAATGTAGCTAATCAGAGTACCAATTGTGCTATTGGTATTTTTTTAAAAAGTTGGTTATTTACGTGATTCAAAATATTGACGTTTGTGGTTATTTAGGAAACTTTAGACCAACAATCAAGTACCGTATTTCCCCATGTATAAGCACCCCCTTTGTATAAGCCACCCCCCCAATTTTTGGACTGTGAAGTTTTGAAAAAAATATTTTATTAGAGAAACAAGTTATGAAGAAAGAAAATTTACAAAGAAACAAAATTCGACGTCTAGATCTACAACTTCGGTCATGATGCCGAAAGCGGTGCGGGCGACGCTAGCAATCTACGCATCGGAACGAGAGTAGGAACGAAGCATTCAGGCCGATGCCTAGCGTATGCATTTCTATTGCGTACTCACACTCGTAATCGTATCATCACGTACAATTTTTACAAAAAAGTATAGCATACTGCTGGAAAACCAGTTTATTCCTACTTTATTATTTTATGCATTTTTCACGTATAAAAAGTGTACCTGCTTTGTATATGCCACCCCCCTACTTTTTGGGCTTGAAAATTTTGGAAAAAAGGGGTGGCTTATACATGGGGAAATACAGTAAACGATACCCTAGTCAAGAAACTGCCAAAGAGCCATCAGCAAACAGCCAAAAAAATCCCTTAAGACCTCCACCCACACAGACAAACAAGACACTAGAATATAAACTGACAGCAAACAGAACTCCTTACTAGCACTGATGAAGTTACCTAGTTTGGGTAATGAAATGTCTACAAGACAAAAAAGTTCAGAGAGCACCAAGGACCCCTTAGTAGGAAGCTGTCCCTAAACCAGCAATCTTCTCTGGCACAAGAAACAGGTTTTGTGGAAGACAGTTTTCCCACAGACCACAATGGGCGGGGGGAATGGTTTCAGGCAAAACCTAGATCCTGTGCATGCACAGATGAAGTTTTCCTCGCTCCCCCGCTGCTTGTACCAGTACCAGTCCACAGTCCAGAAGCTGGGGACCCCTGCTCTTTCAACAAATCTAAATCTTTACTGGAATGTATTTTTAAAATAACCACAATTATGGAAGCATTCTGCTTTGCATGATACAGTTACTTACTCGCCAATATTTGTTTAAATTGTGACTCTTACTTCTGAATATGTGGTCCATTTTCTAATTTTCTTCTTTTTGTCTCTAGGTGGAGGGTGTGTTTTATGTGAACGATCCTTTGGAGAAGTTGATGTTTGAAGAACTAAGAAATGCATGCCGAGGTGGAGGTATGTGAGTTTTCAATTGCCTGTCTAAATCTCCTTGTTTCCTTATGCCTCCAATATTTGTCTCCTTTAAGTCTGTCGCATATTCCACAAATACATCCAGAAATCCAATAGAGCTTCTACTGTGCTTAGTTATCATAAATATGTTGTGGTTAATTAAAAGTATTTAGAAGACTGATAGTAAGTCTTATTTTTATCCTCAACAGGCTGCTCGGATAAACATATTTTTTAAAAAGGCCTTGGTTTATGAAGAATCATTGGTTGGACATGAGAAAATAACCATTTGCTCTTTAGTTCTGCTTGCTTAAATGTAAAGACATGTACCCTGTAAATTCCAACTTTGAATTGATACAGTATATTTTATGCCCAGTCTACCTCATGTTTCATAATATTTTTATTTTCTATAGGCTTAGAATGTGAAATATGCCTGTGATTGTAGTTATAGTCCTCTATATGTTTATCTAGGAATAAGCCTTAAATTCATCATTCATAATTCTGAGGAAATGTTAAGAGAATAGCCCTGTTCTTTGTCCTTAAAATGTTGGTTTTGTGTTACATTTTCATATGAAACAGGAAATTAGTTTCCACCTTTTTTTAGGTGTTGGTGGCTTTCTTCCAGCCATGAAACAAATTGGCAATGTAGCTGCATTACCTGGTATTGTTCATGTGAGTCCTTGTTATTTTAAATCCAGAATAAAACCATTATACAAAGACTTTACAAAGTATTCTTCTATGTAATAAAGAATAGTTAGAACTATTGCTTCAAATAGAAATAAGAATGTTTTCCAATAGAAAAGAATACGTGTAGCTCAGGGTTGAACTGTGAAGCCTTTAGTGCAGAAGTGTCAAACCTGATTTAATTGAGGGCCACATTAGGGTTGTGCTTGACCTTGGGGGGCTGGGGTGGGTGTGCCCAGCTCAGTGTCACTTGTGTCAGGGGTGCCTATGGCAGCCCAA
The DNA here is from genome assembly GCF_049901715.1 of Pseudonaja textilis. Taxonomy (NCBI): domain Eukaryota; kingdom Metazoa; phylum Chordata; class Lepidosauria; order Squamata; family Elapidae; genus Pseudonaja; species Pseudonaja textilis. Next base: position 52,222,852 of record NC_141994.1, read on the forward strand.
GCGCTCTGCCAGCAAAAACAGACTCCTGAGCTCCATTTTCGGCCTCCTGTAACCCTCTGCCAGCAAAAACAGAGCTCAGGAGGGTCACACACAGCCCTCCCTAGCTCCCTTTTCACTGGCAGAGGCACTGTAGACCGGTCATTTGATGTTTCCAGGGCCAGATCAAATCAGCCCACAGGCCGGATCCAGTCCCCGGGCCTCGTTGATACCTCTGCTTTAATGCTTCTGAACTTTGTTTGCTTGCAGATATTTAATTATCCAAGTAGGTACCATCATCAGTGCAAGAATGGATGATGTTACCTAGCTGGATAATGAAACATCGGTAAGCAGACAACCAAGTTCAGAATTACAAAGGACTCCACAATAAGAATACTGTCAGCCTTTCCTATCCTAAAAGTTTGATGTATAAATTCAAATATTCAAGGGTGTGATGGAAGTAGAGGGCTTACATTTGCCATTATTTTTTTCAATGAAATGAGATATTTATTTGCAGTTTGTCATTTTGAATATGGTACACCCCTTGATATAAATGTTGAATCTTCTGCTTTTGGATGCTGTGCAATGGGAATGTTATGGCCTAGGATTACTTCATAGCATAGGAATGTCATTCATATTTATTCTGATATTGATTGCCTTTATTTTCCCCTTTTTATACAAAAATTGTATTTCAGCGATCTATTGGACTTCCTGATGTTCATTCAGGGTATGGCTTTGCTATTGGCAATATGGCAGCCTTTGATATGAGTGATCCAGAAGCAGTAGTTTCACCAGGTATGGACATCTATAGTTGGTATCTATGTGGAAAGAAAACCTTTAGGTATCTCCAAATATGTGTTAGATGTATCAGGCTCCAATACAAAGGGCAACTGTACAGAGATACTGTTAAACCATTCTTTATAATAATAATACTTTATTTGCGGTCACAGACCAAAACACAAGTACAACAAAAGAAGGACGTGGAAAACTTAGTCATGAACAATTAGTCACCAAAAACTTGACTAAGGGGAATTACAGTGTTCTCCTCTGATGGTTAAAGCTCTTAAAAAAAATTTGGAAACCAAAGAAGTGATATATGAGGAGCCATCCCCTAGACAATATAAGAACAAATTACTAACATTGGGTCTAGAAGGGTCTGTTTCAAGGAGAGACAGTAACTTAGATCTGTCTGCATTATACATAGGGCAATATAAAAGGACATGCTCCACAGTTTCAATCTCAGCTCTGTCACAGGGGCATAGCCGCTCGTTAATCGGGAGCCTCTTAAATCGCCCATCCAGTAGTGCTGAGGGCAAGACATTAAAGCGAGCTAGGGAGAAAGCTCTTCTATACTTGGGAATGGTTAGAGTGTAAAAATAGGAAGCTATCCTCAGTCCGTAATTATTAAATTGGCTGAAGATCAGAGGGGAGCGAGTTTTGTTAGCTCTGGCTTGTAGATATTGCAAGTCAATGTCCACAAGCCATTGGACTACCCTAAATTGGGCATCCTTGAGGCCATAATCTCCCAGGGCACCCCCCATAAAACCTAGCAGGTGTAATTTCTTCATCAGCTCCCTCTCCCAACGAGAAATATGAGAGTCAGCAAACACCAGGGAGAGGTAGCTAGCAGGAACTGCCAGAAAGAGCACCCGAAACCACCAATGTTAACCATTCTATGTAAGTAACAGTTGATTGGTGATATGTTCTGTAGTATGTTACATTTTCAACAGTTAGGCAGTTTTTAGTTCTAAGGCCAGAAACACTTAATTATCTAAACAATTTACAGTGCAGAAGCCATATTTTTATTCTGGGTTGACTTGAAGAAACAGGTGGAGATTTTTGCACTATACATATGCTGGCCAAAGCAAAATACTCTCATTGATTTTTTTTTTTTAGGACAAAGTCTATTTATTAGATTTATCCTAAAATAACAAGTACTTGTATTGCAAAGTTCTATGTTAAGCTGAAATAACTGTCATGAAGTGTGATTATGTGGATGACCTATGCCGAAGTGTAACATTTCAGTATGTTTACCCTGAAATTAGTGCAAAGTAGTCCTGTTCTTTCCATAGCACTAGCAATAGCACTTAGACTTACATACCGCTTCATAGTGCTTTACAGCCCTCTCTAAGCAGTTTACAGAGTCACATGTTGCCCCCAACAATTTTGGGTCCCCATTTTACCCTCCTCGAAAGGATGGAAGGCTGAGTCAACCTTGAGCCTGGTGGGATTTGAACTGCCAAATTACAGGCAGCCGACAGTCAACAGAAGTAGCCTGCAGTGCTGCACTTTAACTATTGTGCCATCAAGGCTCAGTTGTTTCTATGTAATACAAATATAGCACTTAGACTTGTATATACTGCTTCATATATTTCTTTATCAGAATACCGAACTATATAAAGTTTACTGAATGTAATTAATTATAGCTGTGACAAAAATGCAGTTGATTGCAATGATGAGTTCTGAGTTTTCTGAGTTCATATTCTGATTGAATAATTGAGTATTTTGAGTTCATAATATTAGCAACTGCACAAAATGATTTCTGGAGCTAAATTTTAAAAGGTATGTTTTGGTTACTCACACAGGAGGTGTAGGGTTTGACATTAACTGTGGTGTTCGATTGCTGCGGACCAACCTTGATGAGTGTGATGTCCAGCCAGTGAAGGAGCAGCTTGCACAATCCATGTTTGACCACATTCCTGTAGGGGTGGGATCCAAGGGTGTCATCCCCATGAATGCCAAGTAAGAGTTATTTTTTTTCTCGAATGTCTGCATTATTGCTTCATTTTTGAAGGGAAAAGTGGCAGAAGGAAAATGAAATAACTTGCAAATCTGTTAGTAGCAAACATGTAAAAATGCCAAAATGTTTTCCAGTTATTGCTACATAGCTGTTTGAAAGCTTTGCTAAAGTTAATCATCATATATCTAGAGGACTTTTATTTCCATAATTCTGTTTTAACCGGGAATTATGTTTAGGCATCTGGAGGGCATCCAGATACATAAAAGTTGTCTTAGTGCAAACTCACCTTGTAGTTTGGTGATAATATGTACTAGTAGGCTCTATGTTTCAACCTACCACTCGTTCTTGTTAGGATGCTAATAATTTTACTCATTTAAGAACCACGATTTTTAGTCCTAAAATATTTTGGGGCATCATGGAAAGATTTGGGATTATAACTGATTGCCACAATATATTTCTCAGCCTTCTTAATTGTCAGAGTGACTCCTTAGTATGTATGCAGTGGTCAGCTGGTTCGAGGGCATCAGCATGGAAATGGGTTAAAATCTGTAAGACAGTGATATCTGGGCATTAGACTCCTAAACATCTCTGAGCTAACTCTCATAGGATGTCAGATCTGCCCTCTTCAGCTTCTACGCTTTGCTGGCATCCTTCCATAAAATTCAAGGAGAGTGAGGGGAAAAGACATGGGAATGTGAAGATAAAACAATGGGAGGGCGAGAGAGCCTTGACAGAAACCAGACGTGCCAAGCCAAAGTAAACCAGCCACCAAGGACACCTGGTTTGGGAACAGAATGTGAAATTGCATCAAATGGTGCAAAACAACCAAGCGGTTCCCAAAATATCTAAACAGCATGCTATTGGACACCGATGGTCAAAGGGGGCGGGGCAGCCAAACAAAGATAAAAAGTGTAACCTTTGCATGGGAATATTCAGATCTAGTCTTAACTTTCACTGCAACCATTAACTTTAGCATAAGAACCTATCACTTCAACCAGATGGAGTCGAGGGTCTTTCTTTCCTAAATATCTGAGTTGGGGCCGGCCTGACATAGGAAGACATCAGGGGACCTTTTTAAAAAAATATAGTTGGCGACTGGGACCAATTAGAACAGCCCAGTCTGATGCCACCCAAACATGCCATGTTTAAATTGACACTTCCCTGTTGTTTTTCCTCGAAGTTCATTATCTTCTCTAGAGCTGGTCCTATGCTTTCCAAATCTTTAAACATTTGCTGCATTGCAGTCCTTTTGCCCCTGTAAGGTGAGGAGAAAGGAAACTTTCCAACCTATCTAGCTTCTTCTTCTTCTTCTTCTTTTTTGCAATGTGAGAATGATACCTCTGAATTTAGTCACTATTACTTTATAGAAGGAAATGAAAATGAACCTCAATTGTTTGAAAGTATATTTTACATAGTTGTCTATGTTCTAATTGCAAAAGTTTGCTAATCAAAGCTTGATTTAAAAGATTTACATGGCCACCCACCTTACAGAACACAATTCTGGGTTGGTCACAATGATAAAGCAAAAACAAAAAAAAAAACAAAATATTAAGCACCTAATCCATCATATCAGTGCATCAATGCAATCCTGAGGCTTCAACTTTACCCTGTCCCATGTGGGAGAAAAGCCAGCCCTTTTCAGCTTTTGGGAAAGCTAAAGTTGGGGCGGTGCAGCTGCCAGATCCCAAGGGAAAGGTAGTTCCACAGGGCAGGGCTTTTTATAGAAAAGGGATGCTTTCTACTTTTCACTAGATGACAACACTTGAGCAGTGGAACCTGGGGAGTATTTACACTTTGAGTAATGTGATAATTGTGAACTAAGATGTAGGAGTGAGTCTGTGGTAACTTTCAGTTTGTATTTGTTTGTGGTCTCCTAATTGGAGTGTCTTTCATTCTCAGGGACCTGGAGGAAGCTTTAGAGATGGGGGTAGACTGGTCCTTACGAGAGGGCTATGCCTGGGCTGAAGATAAAGAGCACTGTGAAGAATATGGGAGGATGTTGCAGGCAGATCCAAATAAAGTGTCGGCAAGAGCTAAGAAAAGAGGTTTACCTCAGGTAATCGGACTGTAGATATAATTTTGGGTTATCATTGCTGATTTTAATTTAATTAATTTAATTTTAATTTAACCAGGTTGATTTTAATAATATTGAAGCACAACAGAACAATATCCAGAAATTTGATTAACTGATGTCATGGTTCAAAAGAGAACTCATCCACCTTTGGTTTTCATGGCTGAGGGTGGAGTTAGACCTGGTTCTCTGCAGTCCTAGTCTAGCATCTAACTGGCTCTTGCACTGATTAAGGACTTCACTTTGTTGTAATGAAATTTCACCTTTTGATTGATTAGCCTTAAATATTGTCTTTTATTTTTGTTTGATTTTGTTTGATTTGCCTTAAATATTGTCTTTTATTTTTGTTTGATTTGGTGATTCAGTATTAACTGATTTTTTTAAAATTTACATCTGATCTGATCTAATGTTTTGATTTTAGTCTTTAGGAAACATACATTTTAAAAGGAGCTTAACTGTTCAGAAAATAAAGAGAATCTTTTCCCATTAATATCTGGAATGTGAAAGTAATCTCCTTCTATTAATAAGACGAAGGGATGTAAGATTGCTTTAATTTTCCAGAGTTTCTAATAAATAGCGCAAATCTTTCATTTTTCGTGTTGGGAAAAGCTAAGTTCTCCTATTCTGTTTAACAGCTGGGGACTTTGGGAGCAGGAAACCACTATGCTGAGATACAGGTGGTGGATGACATTTATAATGAATATGCTGCCCGAAAGATGGGTATAGACCATAAGGGACAAATATGTGTGATGATCCACAGTGGGAGCAGAGGCCTTGGCCACCAAGTAGCTACAGGTATGTGGCTAATGCCCTTTTGTGTTATTGAAATTAAATATCCAGCGTAATATTAGAGCTAGTTTCTATGGCACAAACTGTATGTGGAAAAAACACACCATCTTTATGCAATATGTATGGAACCTAAAACTATATTTTACATTCTAGGCCTGCTGGTCAGAATCACTATTTCTGAATTTATTTGGTCATATTTTTACAGATGCCTTAGTAGCTATGGAAAAAGCAATGAAACGAGACAAGATCATAGTGAATGACCGTCAATTGGCATGTGCCAGAATAGCTTCTCAGGAAGGCCAAGATTATTTGAAAGGGATGGCAGCAGCTGGAAACTATGCATGGGTCAATCGTTCCTCCATGACTTTTCTTACTAGACAGGTAAGGTAGCTCATCACTTCTGTCTCTTTAAAAATGAGACCTAATCAGGTATAACTGCCTAGGATAGAGAAATTCAGCTCTGGCTAAAATATTCTTCCCAACCTGATGTTCTCCAGATATGTTTTGATGGTGGTTGACATGGGCTTCAGTCCCAGAAAAAGCATAGATTAGTGACGTTGGTCTGTGATATGTCTATCTTGAAAGAAATACAGGTAGTCCTTACTTACTGACTGCCTTATTTAGTGATCATTCAAAGTTACAATGGTGCCAAAAATAGCTTTGCGATCAATTCTTATATTTACGATCGTCATAGCATTTGGTGCTTTGCAACTGGTACACATTTACAACTGTTGCAGCATCCTGCAGTCATTACCATTTGTGTGCTGCTTAATTGACTTGTGTCAAGCGGAACTCAGAAGGTAAAAGTAAAATCATAAGTCTCTATTGATTCATTGCTTAGCAACCATGTTTCTAGTCCCAATTGGGGCTGGTGCGACTTGTATATCTGTGCAAACTCAGTTGCATTCTGCTTTATGACACCAGACTAACAATTTCAGAAGTACTAAATTTATTTAAGAGGTGAATTTGAGATTCAGTTTCCAATATATGGGCTACCAGACTGGATCTACCTGTGGTATGAATACATTGGGCTTCTGTTTCTAAACATTAAGTGTCAGCTGAGCTTTTATTTAATTATAGCCCTTTTCTCCAACATTGAGTTGCCCTAAATTTGGGTCATATTGTCTAGATCTTTAGGGTTGAAAGCCAATTCACATTAGTTCATTAAGATTTTAGGTGTAAATCATGCTTATTTTGTGCATGGGAGGAGCAGTGTTCCAAATGTTTGTTCACAGTGCATATGAATAGATTTGCCATAAATAATGGCCATTTTATGCTTTGAAAAAAGTCAGACCTGTTTTTCAAATCAAAGGATTTTGCAATCTTGAGCATCAAGGAAACATTCAGAAAAGGTTTTGTTAATGCTTCCGCTGAACTATATGCTTCATTCCAACCATAGTTTGGAAGTGCATTTTACCAATATAATTGTCTAACAGTTTAGAGAATGTCTCTCAAGTAGAGTAACACAAGATTTGCTGTTAAAATCTGTTCTTAGAATGCAGGAAACTTGAGATAAACTGATTGTTAGAGAAAGAATTGCAGAAAATTGTAACAAGATTCCAGTTTCTGTAAACAATTTCAGCTCTAGTCCCCCTTCTCATATATACCAATCCTGCATAACATATTATTAGAACTACCTTATGTACCTGTATCGTTTTCTAGGCATTTGCTAAAGTCTTCAACACCACCCCCGATGATCTGGACATGCATGTAATCTACGATGTGTCTCACAACATTGCAAAAGTAGAACAGCATGTGGTAGATGGAAAAGAACGGACCTTGTTGGTGCATAGGAAAGGATCAACCAGAGCATTCCCTCCTCACCACCCTCTTATAGCTGTGGATTACCAAGTAGGAACTTCTGAAATTTCTCTCATGTTAGCATTCACGAAATGTAATTTCCCTTTGCATCTCGCCGAAATGTCGCCAAGATAGTCTTAATCTTACACAGGAAAAGACCCGAACACACCTAGACCTGTGTGTGTGTGTGTGTGTGTGTATTAGTTTTCACGGAATCTCATCTGCCATCATCAGGCTTCTGATTGTGTATTGTGTATTGTGTTCATCTGTGACTATACAGAAGCCTGATGATGGCAGATGAGATTCTGCTGAAACATTGCTACAACTTTAAAAGCACAACTATAATGACCTGGGAAAATACAAAGCTGAATACCATGCATGTAAGTACCCGCAAAAACTTAAGAAAACATATGTGTGTGTGTGTGTGTGTGTGTGTGTGTTTTCTTAAGTTTTCGCGGGTACTTACATGTATGGTATTCAGCTTTGTTCGGGTATTTTCCCATGTCATTGTAGTTGTGCTTTTAAAGTTGTAGCAACGTTACAGTTGTAGCAACGTTTTATATATATATATACACATACACATACACATATACATATACATATATACATACATACATATACATATACATATATATATATATATATATATATATATATATATATATATATAACTGTATTTCATCAACATTTATTTTTATTGGTTGATAATAATTTGCACCCATTCCAGCATAACTAATACTGATTATATGTGTGTCTCCAGCTGACCGGCCAGCCAGTGTTGATCGGCGGAACAATGGGAACTTGCAGTTACGTCCTTACTGGTACTGAACAAGGCATGACTGAAACCTTTGGAACCACCTGCCATGGAGCAGTGAGTAGGGCTTTTTGCTTCATACTTGTGTACATTTGGATTATATGCTACCCAAAATAAAGCTTCAATTATTCTGGCAAGAGGAATGGCATCATAAATCCATAACTGTTGAGGGATCGAATGAGGATGTAGAGAGACTTGATTACAAATCAACTTCCTGACTGTTTTAATTAGGATTCATCAATCTGGTGCCTGAAAGTAACCACATTGAGATCCTGTCCACTTCCTCAAGATTTACTGACTCAAACTCATAATACACCACAAGACTTGAGTCCTAGGCATCTTGGTTGGACCAGGCTAGTCAAGGTCCAAGGTGGAGCACATCTGAGCAACTGTCCTTATATATGTATATTTGTATTAGAAAACTTTTAACAAATTCAGGAATCTTAAGAATCTGTACTATTTATTCTAATATACGGTCAAGGCCATATGTAACTGTTTTCTTCATTCATGTTGCTAATGTTTGCTTCAATTGAAGACTGGTACTTAAAGAAATACATTATCCTACAGGGCCGTGCATTGTCCCGTGCCAAATCACGACGTAACTTGGATTTCCAGGATGTGTTGGACAAGTTGGCAGATATGGGGATTGCGATCCGTGTTGCATCTCCCAAACTAGTCATGGAAGAAGTGAGAGTTCTTTTAATCTTTCTTTGGACAATTTTATTTCTGGAATGCATTTCTTTTCACAGCAAAGTATTAGCATCTATTATCAGAAGAAAAAAAAATACAATTGATCAGAATTGACCAAATTAAATGCCCTAATTTCTGTCTGGAAGGGGTTCCCTTTTTTTCCTTTTTGATTTGGGATAAATTATTTTCTCTTAACACCTTATTTCCTTTTTTTATCTCCTTTTTCCTAGGCTCCTGAATCTTATAAGAATGTGACAGATGTGGTTAACACCTGCCATGCAGCTGGCATCAGCAAGAAAGCAATTAAACTGAGGCCCATTGCAGTAATCAAAGGGTGAAGAAGCCATTCACAGAATCTTGACAGAAACTCTTCTTACTCAGACTACTTGTTAATTATGTTTCCATCCAGATGGAAACTCTCACAAACTGTTTGTTAGAACTTTTGGACTTAAGAAATATGGTACAAAAAAGATAAACCAAGATCTGTTGCTCTTTTGATCTAATGGCAAGTTGTCTGAAGCTGACTGAGTTTCTTTAAGGGAAAAATGTGAAACAGTTTTTCAGAAGATTATCTGATCCTAATAAACGGTCTGTTCTGTCTATAATGAGATTTCTGACCAGTGCTAATATGATAGCTATCTTTTTTCAAGAAGGCTGGGTGAGTTTTCCCCCCTAACTTTAGTTGTTTCTCTCTAATAAAGACTTAGAGTCCCAAGTAATAATATATAACATCTCTTGAATTTATTCGTTAGCATGACAGTTTTTGACCAATAAATTAAGCCTGACTAAGCTAGTAATCTGTAGGATGTAGCAAAATTTGCAAATGTTCTTACTACAGACGTCCGTGAAGCAGCAGTTTCTTCTGAGGTGTTTTTGACTAAGCAAGGATAAGTTGCATCCCCACTACACAACAGAGGGTACTTCTTAGGAGCAGTTGATTCTGTGCACATCTCAGAGTAATATCTCTATCTGAAGTTTTACTTGTACTTTAGTGGAGGAACAATACTACATTCTGAAAAAGAAAACCAGCTTTCCATTGAAGACATAGCTAGCTTTCAGTAATGCTTTAAGCCATTCCTGTCTAGAACATACCTAATAGCTATATCGATAAAGAGCTGAGGTGGTGCAGTGGTTAGAATGCAGTATTGTAGGCTAATTCTGCCAACTTCCAGCAGTTCGATTCTCACCAGCTCAAGGTTGACTCAACGTTCCATCTTTCCGAGGTTGGCAAAATGAGGACCCAGGGTAATATGCTGACTCTGTAAACTGCTTAGAGAGGGCTATGAAGCACTGTTATATAAGTCTAAGTGCTATTGCTGTTGCTATCCTCCAAGCTGTCATTAAAAAATACAAAAACTTGGTCTTTTGTTGCATCTTCTGAACACTGACTAAATAGACCGTGTAGATAGAGCAGTATCTGAGTTACTTCTTAAAATGGCAAACTGGAAATCATATTGATTGTACTGTTTTTGACTTTACTTCTATCTTATAAATTTAAATGGCTGCTTATTTACATTTTTTTAAAAAAATCTCCAAGACTTTCCAGATCTTGAAACCTTCTAAATAAAGCTGCAAGGAAATAATTGCAAAAGTTCAGAAGTTACCTTTCATTTAAAGACAATCAGATCTATTTGTAATTTAGGAGTAAAGCAGATGTTCTGAAGTGGGGAGATGGTATTGCTGCTACTCCGCGGTATAAGTAATTTAATTTGAACTTTACAAATAATCTCTAGTAGTCCTAAATTCAGTCTGTTTGGACTAAGTGTGTTGATTTTTCAGAACTCACAATGAGTTCTTCTGCTTCATTATAAAATGTGTTACAATGAGTGCCATCAGTAGAGGGCAGCTTATTAAAGATAAACTGAAAGAAATGGCATTACTAGAGAAAAGTTTGAAAGAAACACTGGATAAAGAGTGCAGTATTCTTTTGAAAAAGATTGGTAAACTGATGTCACTAGTAGTTTGCAATTAATTTAACAAGCCCAATAAACTAAAGTTTAAACAGGATAAAACAGAAAATAGTTTGTAAAAGCTATATAAATCTACTCTTCAGACTAAGAGCATGACTTATGTGTGCTGAATCTCTGTGCCGTTTTGGCACTATTGCAAACAATAACAAGATCACATTGTCTTTAGTATGAAAACAGAAAGATAGAAAAGTCGACATTCTAATTACAAAAAACACTCTCTCCTACATTTGTGTGAACTCCTTTTGTGTCAGGCTTGCCTCCGTTCAAAACTCAAGAAAGAGACTCCAATTTTAGATAAGAGGTACTTTTCCTAAGTTTGAAACGATAGCAGCGAAAACAAGGCAAGATCTGATTCAAAATGTGTGAAAGTTGCAGGTTGAAAGGCATCCCTAATTCCTCTCCACAGGGTCCAGCACAGAGTCCAATCAACATCCAGTATGATGTGGAAAAGCTTCAAGTATTTCTCCCATATGGAGTCTCCGGATGGTTGGCCTTGACATATTGTAAACACCTCCCTTCAGCAGCGCCATAATTCATGAGTGCAAACCTCCCTTTCCGTTCTCACAGGGCTATACCAGCTTACTTCCCTATCCCAAATACCCAAGGCCCCCCCTACCCATTACTATGGCAGCTGATAGCAAGCACACTGAAGAAACCTATTGTCATGCCCCTGCCGGAATCTGACTCAGAGGAGGAAGCCAAACAGCTGACAGGGAGTGGGAGTGTGGCTCCATTGGCTGTGGAGGAAACTGGGGAAGGGCAAAGTCCGGCTGGGCAGAACAGTGGAGAGGTAGAACAAGGGAGAGGGAATTCAAAGGAAGACCCAGGCTCACCCCCCTCTTCATCCTAGGCCACTCAGGGAGGAACTGAGAAGAGCAATGTGGGTTGCATGGCTTACAGGGGAGGAAAGGGCCCTGATTCCTTTCATTAGCTGCAGCTGGGAACAGTGTATAAAAAAGGTAAGCTGTGTGCAGCAGACTGTTGGGAGCAGACATGACTTTATCTTATATCGTCATGACTTATCTGTGTTCCTGGCATCTTCCCAACTGAGTTTTGCCGTGCATTCAAGTCTGAAATTCCTGCTCCTGCCCTGCCAAACTACTTCAGTTTGGTTTGTTTGGATTTTATGTTACAGTTTATGTGTACCTTTTTTTGAACTGAATTTTCTTCAGTCAAAGGCTGTTCCTGGGAGAGTTTTTTTCCAGCCCGAAGGTAACCTGGACATTGGGGGCAAAGTTGGAGATAATAAAGGGACTCTTATTGCTTATTTGACTGTGTGCCATGCTCCGGATCATCACACCTATGCTGCAGTTCCAGCTGACATTTTGTTTATGTGTGCCCTCTAGCATATCTAAAGATAGGATATTGATTTAGCCATCCAGCCTGCTTACCTAATACTGCATGAGAAATACAGTCTATGCAGAAATGAGAAGATTGACATTTGCTATTAGAGAGCAAGAAGAAAAAGTATTACAAAATTTGGAATTGATTTTATCACTGGCTAGATAAGAAAAAAAAGAAATAAAATACATTATAGTATTAATACAATATGATAGTAAAGATAATACAATGTAATGATAGGTTATAATTGTTTATTGTGAAATGAATGACAATATGAATCTGGTTTTGTAAAAGTTGAGACTTGCTCGAAAAGGATGATGTGAATTTGTAATCATAGTCTAACAATGATTTGATAATATCGAGTGGACAGTAGCTTTAAACATTATGAAATGTAACATAGATCAAGAGGGAACAACTGTTTTTATTTTGTGTTTTTGTGTTTGTTTATGTTAAAAATTAGATTTAGATTAATTAGATTAAATTTCAGTAATTTGAGTTTTCTAATATTCTCTATATGTCTTTTTAACCATTTTTTTGCTTGAAGAACTAATGAGTTCAAGAACTACTCCATCTCTCATAATATGGTATCTTCTAAGTGTTTCTTAACTGTAGTTCTCCTAAATTCTAGCCACTATAGTCAAAGAGCATCTAGGCCATAACAGGCAAGAACCTCAGAATTTTACATTTTTTACTTTCTATTCCTATATGACCCATCCCACAATTGGTGGTTTTGTTGTTCACTTGAATGGCAGCGTACAGTCTCCTACTACATTTTGGCAAAGACAACAGAGCTATTACCTTTGTTCTTTCTCATAAACATGCATAACTAGTTCTCTGTTCTCTTCAAAGCAATACCCTTCCTCAAGCATGTACTGGCATGTGCATTAAACTTCAGATGGGAGCCTTCTGTTGCAAAGAGAGAAAAAGAGACCAGTTTGTAGCTGGTACTTTGCTTTGTCTCTTTCCGGTAGAGGATTATTATATGGCATCAGCTTAAAGTTGTTGACATTATTTGAAAAAAGCAAAAAGTGTACCCTTTATTTTAAAATATACTCTCAGCCAGTCCTTGAGTGTTGAAGAATTGTCTTTAAATTAATCCAAAGTCCAGCTCCTCTTTAGGACAATGATGGTTTACACTTTATTTTAAACTTTGCATGTTACTTCTAATATGTTATTTTAAATAGTGTGTGTGTATATATACACATACATAAAACATAAAATATATAAACTGGTTGGAATATCATATCTAAATCATGAAAAAAGTATTGAAAGTGTTATTGCATTAAATGACAGTAAAATGATAATTGTTGTGGATAATAAGCAAATCTTGTAAAGAAATATGCAAAAATAACATTTAAATAATCCCATGAACAAAAAGCTGTTAACTTCCTCCTACTGGATCCATAAAACAGTTCTACAAATTACATTCTGTAATATGATCCAAAGAGATAAGAAAATTTATGACTGACTAGTCTACATATCTTTTTATATCTGTCTGTTTATCTGTCTACTTCATGGGTTGAGCCTGAATTTAGGCCTTTCATGGTAATCTCTGCAAGAGAGTTTTGATTTTATATCCTTTTAAAATTGTGTGTTTATTGGAATGTTCTTAATATTCTTATAGGTTAGGAAAATCAGAATCTCAAAATCATATTGCAGATCTAAAATGGGACATTAATATCAGGGGTGGGATTCTACTGGTTCTGTCCGGCTCTGTAGAACCAGTAGCTCTGAAGAGCAGCAGACATAGAACCGGTTCTATGTCTGCTAATGTTTTTTCCCTCCCACCCACCCACCTGGGCTCTTACCTGACCTTTATTTCCTTGATCATTTCAACTTCAGCTGCTGTGTGAGGCACAGCTGTAGTTAAAAAAGCAGGAAAAAAGGGCTTTTTGAAAGGCTGCTTCTCTGCACGCAGCATGCTGATGATGATTTACAGGTGCACGCTGGCAGCATGCAGGGAAGCACATTGTAAATCACCGAACTTCATAAATGACCGAACTGGTAGTTCTGTTGGATTCCACCCCTGTGCTTTTTTCTAGTACTATGTTGTCTAGTCTCTGAAACTATTTCTCACTTCGTTGGAGAAAAATGATGGAATCAAAAATTAATAGTAAAATAGATTTACACAATAGATTTTTCACACGTCAAGAATATGTTCCTCACTGAAATGTAAATCCTATTCATCTTTTTCAGCTGGGTTTCCTCTCTGCTTTTCCCAATGAATGATGGCCAAGCTTCAACTGGCCACAGTTTTCCCTTACATCTAAATTTGCTGTAAGCATCAGAAGGGTCCTACATTTCAATCATATATTTCCAAGAAGCATCTTCATCTACATACATAGAAATAAAAGAGTGTCATTATTTTTTCTCCCTTTGTTCCCCTGCAAAATAAAGTCAAATATAAGTTGCCTATATTTTTATTACAGGGTTTTGCCACCCACAAACAATACATTTTGCCTCTTCCTTGAGAGGAACATAAAAGTGATAATTTTGAATGTTATAATTGTCATTTTGAAAGCAGCATGCTACCTGCCACTGATTATTATGAAGGATTAGTTAAAGCACCCAAACAGTTGCTTTTGGTTTTTATTGTGCAGAAAAAAATGGTTTGTGCTTTCCTAAAACAGAGAGGCTATAATAACATTTACAGAGAAGTCTTTTCATCCTAAAAAAATCCCTTTTCAGAAACAGGAACAGAAGGAACTCATCTACCTTGTAATCAGTTGATCCAAAGACCTATTCGGCAGATTATGTGTCATTGCTGCTTATGAGTCTTCCAACTACAGATATGGCCCTGTTCCAACTTTCTTCCTAGGATAGTCATTGCTAGAGCCCTGTAGGCTTATATTAAATTGTGTTAGTTTCCAAGTCTAAACATCAGTATCTCCCAAGCTAATGACTTCCCATATATGGATTAAAGTTTTGAGCTACATATGCCAAGAATGTTGCAATACGTAGTTCACATCAGAAGTGAATATATTTGGGAAGAATTTGTCAAGATGCATTTTTTTAAAAGGTATAAAGCTTCTCCTGTCTACTCATTTCCATGGAGGCACAAAGAATGCTTTTACCATCCCACCAAAGTGGTACCTATTTATCTACTCGCATTTGTATGCTTTCGAACTACTATGTGAACAAGAGTTGGGGGAAGTCATGAGAACTCACTGTCATGCAGCGTTCAGGTCTTGAATCTGGGCTATCCCAGCTGATAAGCTCAATATCTTTAACTGCTGAGCCATCGTACTCCTATTTTTAAAATATTTTAAAATAATAACTATATACTGAAATACAACTAACTTTTCAAAGGTGGACTTAGTTGCTGACCAGCTGTTAGATTTTTTTTTTATATCCCTGATCTTTAAACCAGATTTAGATTTGGAATTCTAGGAGTTGTGGTTCTAAAATACAAAATTGTTTGCTACAACATCCTACCTGTCAATGACTACTTCATCTTCAACCACAATAACACATAGACAAACAACAGATACAAACTCAAAGTAAACAGCTCCAAACTCGATTGCAGAAAATATAACTTCAGCAACAGAGTAGTCAATGCCTGGAACTCACTACCTCATTCTGTTGTTATATCCTCAAACCCCCAAAACTTTAACCTTAAACTGTCTATCATGGACCTCACTCCATTCCTAAGAGGTCTTTAAGGGGGTGTGCATATGTGCATCAGCGTGCCCACTGTCCCTGTCCTACTGTTCCCATTTATCCATGTATTCGTATTCATTTATTATGTATATACTTATACCTGTTTATACTTATATGTTTATAAGTTATATTCATACTTATACTTGTTTTCTCATACATGCTTGACAAACAAATAAAAACAAACAAATAAAATGCATCTGGAAATGGTTTGGGAAAATTTTAAACTTGTATATTAATATAATATATAATATAATATAATCAATTGGCTATATCATTCTTAATTCTGCTCTATGACTATCATAGGCAATTGGGAGACTGTTTATAAAATTCAGTTCATGCTAAAAGTAGCTGACTTTTATTCTTATGCCAGTAAAGCCATAAGAAAGGGAGGGGAAATACAATTATTGATGATAAACAAAGGTAGATCATGGCCATAATGTTCACTGCAACTTGAGATTCAGAGAAGTAAGTGTATGTCAAGGAAGTTAGAAGATTGAAGAGCTGAAAAGCCCTTGATCAGAGATCAGAGCAAAAATGACTCTGATCCCATTACAGCCTGAATTGGATTAGAATTATTTTCAATTGTTTTCTGGTTTCAGAAGACATCAAATGAAGTTAAGGCAGAAGTCAAAGCAATCATGTTTTGAAAACATACATCATTTTGTGGAATCCTCAGGCTGGAGCCAAAGCTCTTCCACTAATGTTACCAGACAAGAAAAAAGTCAGATCTTTATCAACAAGCACATGGCCTGCTTTCTATGGAAAAAAAGAAACACAATACATGCACCAATCATCTAAGGCAGGCAAAGGACTATCTGATAACTCAGCAGCAACAAAAGTTGTAAAAAAAAAATACCCTCATTTTAGAAGGAAACATATTTTTGGATAGGAAAGCCTCATTGGGAGACAGAAGATGAAAGTCTTGTAAGTTTTAGTTCAGGGCTTAAATAAGTTTATGAAAAAAAACTTATTCTGAAAACATTTAACCAAAGCAGAAGAACTGCATTGGAAGCTAATTTCAGTAAAGAAAAATACATGGCCATCTCATCCTAGCTCTGAATGCTTAAAAGTTCATTTATTTGCAACCAAGATCTACACTGGCATTTCAGTTAAAAGTCCATCATCTTAACTGGAATGGCTGAAATTAGAGTAGTTTTAACTAATTTAGTCTTGTAGCTCAATTTTTTATTTTGTTTTTTGTTTTTCCCAGAGGAACTTTCCATTTGAATTTGAAAGACTCCTGTTCTCTAGGTACAGCATGTTCTGGGGAAATAAACCAGCTTTAAATTTTAATCAGAGTAAAATTGATCTTTGCCCATTACAGATACAATCTATAGGGCATATAGGCATATGAGGGACAGGCATAGATCCCATTTAATTTTTCAAAAATATTAACTTGGAAGTGAGGAACAGTTAAAGAAGCTATACGGTTACTACAGGTAGCCCTCAATTTACAACAACCGTTCAAAGTTACAATGGCACTTTAAAAAACGGACTTATGACTGATCCTTACCCTTACAACTGTCAATATCCCCAGAGTTACATAATCAAATTGTGGGCATTTGGCAAACTGGCATATATTCACGATAATTGCTGCACTTCATTAGGGTCAGATCTTGTTTGTAATAAGGGTAGACGACGTAACCCCTTAGCAGTAGTCCTGTCCTTCTGGTCAATTTCCAAATCATCAACTAGTTAGACTTTTAACAATAAGCTTATACTTAGGAAATACCAAGATGTGTTTCCTGGATTCCAAAGAATCACTCTTGCCCTCTTGAATAAAATTAATTTCTCAATTTGTGTTTCATGTAAGAAGATGGAAATTTGAGTTGGGCCTGAGTAGTTGCACACAAGATCTGGCATGATCTGAAGTGAGACTGTTGGAAATTTCCCAACCCTGCCCTAGGCAAGAGTTTCTTTCCAATATGCAGCAGTGCACAATTGGTTCCAGCAAACTGTATGTATTCCAGTAAACCAGCATTCAGTAAGACCATTAATCTATTTTTGAATTCATAATTCTGTCAAAATTATTTTCCCACTTGCAGGTTTTCTATATGTTCGCATATCTGTGCCACACAAACAGAATTTGACATGAATCAATTTGCACAATGACTCCACTGATGCATAAAGGAAATCTGAATATCAATCTGAAAAACTTTGAGATTTGTTGTGTTTATTTTATCAATAAATAACCCTTCTCATTGTGCTTGTGTGAAAAAAGTAATCAATCCCCTAATTCAGTGAATTCAATAGAAAGATAACTAAGACCAGTTATGTTAACATATTCTTTAAACAACCAGGGCTGATTTAGGAGAGCTCAGCTCTGTTTGAGTCTCATAAACTTTGGCTTCCTTCTTCTCAGGGAAGTTTTCATTACACAGATTCTAGAAGATTCCCCATTCAAAATTAATTTCTAAAAACCTCTGTGGAAAAATAATTGAAACCAATCAGGTTCAAAAAAGCCTGTAAACCTTTGGGGCCTCACAGATCCAGAGATACAGTTTTGAATTGAAGATTTCAGACAAGAAATCTAATGGACTACTATAAAATTCAATCTGCCAACACAGCATAAAATCATCCATGAAGTTACAAAAAAATGACAGAACCATCCCAGAGACTTTCCTTGGCTGAAATCAATGTTCATGATTCTATCATTAGAAACGCACTGAGGAAAATGTATTTCATGGGAGAATAGCAAGGCAGAAGCCATGGCTTACTAAGAAGAATGTCAACATTTATCTCAAGTTTACCAAAAAGCACCTGGATGTCTCTCCAGCTTCTCATGTCATACTCTGTGACAATGAGTCAAAAGTTTGGTTTTTTTTGAAGCTACCTGTAAGTTGTTATGATTGGCTGAAATCAAACACTGCATTCCACAGGAAAACCTCTTAACAACTGTCAAGTGCCCAGGTTGAAATACACAATTGAAGTTTGCTTTGGCGTTTCAGGTCAAACGGAATTGCCATCAAAGGAAGCCTGACTTCTGCTCTGTATCAATGAACTATGCAGCTATTTGTTTGTCACTTGAAACTAAAGTATATGTGCATCATGTAACAAGGCAATGATTTCCAACATGATGAAGAAGAAATCATTCAAGTCAAGGTCTGCATATATAAAAATGTGGCAGGACCTGAAACCAGCAGTTTGTGCAAGAAATTGCTCCAACGTTATTGAGCTGAAGCAGTTCACCATGGAGAAATTGTCAGAATTCCTCCACCACAATAAAAGAAACTGATAAATAATTACAGGAAGCTTTTAGCAGTATTAAAAGGGCAACGGCATTATACTTTGGCATATTATATGCGGATGAATGTCAAGGTTCTAAGTAATATGTCACCAGAATAAAAATCCAAGACGTCCATTTCTCATCAAAATCTATTTATGTAACAAACTAGGCAAGCATCAAACTTGGTGATATTGATTCACTCTGTGGGAAGCCACCACCACTCTTCCAAGAAGACTGAAATATTTTGAGAAATATTTTTTAAAAGGCAGGATAAAATATTTCCCAAAAAATCAGTTCCCCAGCTCCCTGCCCCCAAGTAGATACTGAGTGGGACAGCTTTTAGAAATGCAGATTTGGTAATCCATTACTCCCTGCAGCAAAGTCTGAACAAAGGCAGAGTTATAGGATTAGCCATCACTCAAGATCCAAACCAGGACAAAGCCATTAAGCCATAATAGGAGTTGCCCAATACCCTTTCAGAACACAAGCAGCTTCATTACATCATCTCAGCAGTCCAAACTTCAACCAAACCTGGGAACTTAGACAACCTATAGAGCCAGCTATGACCCCTACATAACCCCTACAACAGCCAATAGAATACATGTTCTTGCACAGGAAGCTCAAGTGCAAAGCTCAGAGAAAATATAAAAACTCCCATTCTCAACTCCATGTGGACAGCTGCCCAGAATCACAAGTGCTTGATAGTTCTACTTCATCAATAAGTGTTCCCTCTTTCCAATCAGCCTCCAGCTTCCACTTTGTTTCCACTGCCTTTCTCCCAGCTTGGAACTGAACCAGATGGATATTTCTGCCAACAATTCAATAGGACTTACTTAATGCTCTGACAATCAGTGTTTGCAATCAGCAAAAATTCAAGAATTACAAAAGCAGGCAAATATTTTATAAAATTCATATGTTTGTTCATCTCCTATTTAATAATACAAAATGGGGCAAACTATAAACTCCATTCCTGAAACCTACTCCAGCCATGGGGGTTGAATTCAGTGATGTGGTTTCTCAGCTTTTCAAGGCAAGAAATACTGTGATAAAGTCCTAAAGAGGCCAAGTCCATTCTGAACTGTGGCAGTATATAAATAAAATAGTAAAGCAAACCTATCATTGTTTAAATATAGGAAAATACAGAAAACCACTTACAAAAATACAAGTGATGGAGCAATAAAAATCCTAGCCCAGCTATGTTTATAACATGGATCCATAGCTTTGTAACATCATAATCCTATCTTAGGTCTTTTTGTTCCCTTTTTGGATGGTATCCATTGCTCCATGTAGTAGGCTCTTGGCAAAATCCCATTTCCTTGTCACCCCGCTAACCTGCTTTCCAGCTCTGTTCTCCTGTGCAAGGCAACAAAAGAAGACCCAGCCGATCAGCTGGGAGTCAGGAGGCAGAGTATAGATGGGGGCGGGGCCAATCCGAGGTGAAATTTGCCGATTCTCCGAACTACTCAAAATTTCTGCTACCAGTTCTCCAGAACTGGTCAGTACCTGCTGAATACTACCTCTGGTCTACTAAGATATATTCTGTTTTACTTTCTCCTTACAAATATTATTCTTAACCGTCTGAGGACTAATTTTATATGATGGGTAAGGTCCCAGGCAAGAAAGCAGGAAACCATCTTACAAAATCAGCTAAATGACTTTTAGTCAATCATTCTCTCTCAGCCCTAGAAAGAAAAAAAGGGTAAGCTACTTCTGAAAATCTTGCCAAAGAAAGCCAAATTCTTTTTTTTTCTTAACCAACTTCCTTCATCACTGATGATTATAGATAAATATATTACCAATGCAGTAGCTTTTATTATCTGAAAGTCATAAAAATGAAAAATGGGAGGCGGGGAAGACTTGATGTGCTTTTAGAGAAAGAACTGCTGCTGCTTTGAGTTCTCAATAGATCAAATGGAAATTTTCTTTTTTGAAGTGAATTTTCTTTTTATCTTCCCTTTTTGAAAGAAAGGGGTGGGGAATCCCAAGAACTAAGTTCACTTTCATTTGTGTGTAAATGATCTGTTACTGTTTACTGTCTGGAGTTGGCAGAGGTTGTTCTCCACTTCTTCTTCAAATGGTATGTTTGTGGTAGGCCACCAATGTTTCTGAACTTTTAAAATGTTCTCATGATAGCTTCTAATCCAACTTAAATACTATATGTCTATGTTGGACTTCGCTCTTTCCCTTGCTCTCTCTCCATCATTAGAATTTAAATTCTGTCAATGTACACAGTCATTGGAAAAGACCCTGATTGAAAGCAAAAAGAGAAGGGGACAGTAGAAGATGAGATGATTAGATAGTGTCACTGATGCAATGGACATGAGTTTGGGTAGACTCCGGGAGACAGTGGAAGATAGGAAGGCCTGATGGTCGCAGGGAATCAGACAGAATTTAGCAAGTGAACAACAACAGCAATGTACACAGACTGCACATGTGTCTGTTTTTGCATCTGTCTTGAGTTCGGTTTTAATCAATTATGACTTGATATGCAAATTACCTCTATTATATAGTCATTTGTTCAAGAGTTTGAACAAGTTATAGATCAGAAAAATGCAAAACACACCATTTCAAGGATAGACTTTTGATCTGGGAAATTCTATAATCTTTCTTTTTTTGAGCAAACCAATCTGGTTGTTCCATAATGGTCTCATAGTTATACTGAGATAAATTGTCCAGTACAGTAAATGGCTTTATTCCAAGTGTACCTAAAGATGAGGTTTGGGGATTAAAAGGATATTAATGGAGGTCTCTGCAAGCAATTGCACTAACGGTCTGAACTGGCCAAGATTGCCTTCCCTGTTCATATGTGTTACTCCAGAAATTGCATAACCTAATAATTGAGTATTCTGGTAGCTACAAAGCCAAGAAATTTGGAGGGTGCTTCATTAGAAATGTCTGATATAAAATTAAGAGAAGTAAGGAATAGTCCTCCACTGTGATCCCTGATACTCTTGGAGAACCAATCCTGGTTCTAAGAAAACCATATTGGAGGATCACCTTTTCTTTCTCCTTTTCCAGTTTAATACTATCTCAGCTCAGCCACCAGAAAGCTAAAAAGTTGCTAAGCTTTTCTCTAAAAATATGACAGATAGTTAATTTGTTTGAAAGCAGGGAGGGGACAGATAGGAGAAGATCCTAAAATGGAGGAAAATGGTAGCTATGTTTTAGTTTTTATTCTTCTTGATCATGAGATCGAAATCAACTTTAGATAGAAGTGGCTTAGTAGATTTTGAAAAATGCAGATGTGCTGAAACAGAAAATGCAACAAATGAGTTCCTGTGGGTGATCAATTGCATTAGAATTCTTGCATAATTACCAACTGTGTACATGAGAAAAATTTCCAAAACAGGTTTTTTAAAAAAATATGGCACAATTGTTCATATTGGCACTCTAAAACCAGTGCTTTTAAGCATTTGACCCATGAGGTTATTTTTTTAAGAAATTCAGAGAAGCCTCCCTTTCATTAAATGCAGTAGAAGAACTTTCACTGCTTTTCCATGATTCCAGGAACCAATGCAAGGCAGATATTTTCCCTGAAACCTCAGCTCATGTTGAAGAATTCAGGTCAAACATCTCATGGTGTGTCCAGTGAGGAATGGCTGGCTGTTTGGGGCAGCTCAAACTCTATGGTTGCCAAAGTATATTGCTAAAGCACGTGATATACAGGAACCTTTCTTGAATAGCTGAAGGCTGGTTCCCAGTTTATGGAATTTCAAACGGATGTAATTATGACTTGGATGAGGTTCAAGTCTTAAGAGGAATTGCCAACTCTTTTATGAGGGAATAAATCCCTCCCAATGAGAAACCATAGAAGATGGGTTTGATTTTTCTCTTGGGTGTTGCCTCAAAATTCTCACAACGTAACACATCTTATCGTGCATTATTTAGCATATATAGAATAACCAGCTAATTAGCTAGTTTTCTGTCATTGATAATTTGGCTAAATCAGCATTCCAAAATTTTTATTCCTCCATAAATCCTAGACTATATACCTATTATTTCTGCCCATTGGCCTTATTGTTTAGGATTAATGTAATTTATAATTCAAAACAACTAGAACGATGTATTGGAGAAGCTCGTGGTAAACAGAGAACAACAGACTGTTACAAAAAAATAACATTGTGGAATAATTCTAGGCATGTTTCAAAAGAAACAATAGACCTGATCTGGCCAAAATGAGAAAGATTTAAAGTCGTGTTCCTGTATTCTTGTCATACTTGTCTCACTTCAATCATTGTTCCTAGCTGATCCTACTTTGCTTTTGAAGTTTATTTTGGAAATACTGTTTAAACATTGGTTTGAGTTCATGGTAAGCATGTGAATGAAGAGAATAATGTTATTATATAATATAGTGTCTAAGTAGAACTGGACTGGGTTATACCTGAATGAAGTTAGGGATTTATTGTTGCTATTCTGTTTTGCTTATGAAAGACAACACTTTTATTCTCTCCTGATTGTCATGTATTCCGTATCACCATAGATATATTCTCTAAATTTCAATATAACCTCAGCAAACATGTTCGTTTCATTTCTTAAAAATAGGGAAGTTCTGATCACCATGATACAAAAAAGATGCTGAGACCCTAAAGAGAGTGCAGAGAAAAGCAACAAAGATGATAAGGAGTCTGTGGGCTAAATTGTACAATGAACAGTTGAGAAAACTCGGTATGTCTTGTCTAAGAAAAAGACTAAGAGTGATATGATAATAGTCTTTCAGTACATGAGGGGCTCTTACACAGAATAGGGGACCAACCTATTATCCAAAGCACCTGAGGGTAGAACAAGAAGGAATGGGGTGAAATTTCCTGACAATGAGAACAATTAATCAGTGGAAGGGCTTGCCTGCAGAAATTGTGAGTACGCCATCATTGGTGGTTTACAAGAAGAGATTGGACAACCATTTGTCCAAAATGGTATAAAGTCTCATGTTTGAACAGGGGATTAGACCAAAAGACCTCCAAGTTCCTATCCAACCTTGTTATTTTATGTTCTATGTTCTAAACTGAATGAATTACATCATTTCTGTTTTCTAATAGTATTTTACTCTTTGTGGCCACCAAGCATACTATTGAGCATTGTGATCTTTTTTGTTTAATACACAATTTTTTAAGATGGGGTGTTGGTTCTAAATGTTTTGTAGTATAAAACTTTCTGGAAATTGTGGCATTTGATAGTCTATGTAATACCTGCCCATTGCCAATGGCTGTTGGTTGTTTTGGCTGCATAGAAACCATATTTAGAAAACTGATTGTTCTCTATATAAGTAAGATGACACCATAATCTTTCCCTTAGGGAAGTATTAATGTATATATTATTAATCTGTTCTGGTTAGGGTAATTCACTTATTCTTTCCCTTGTTCTCCTGCCCAGAGTTCTGATTTAATTGTTAATCCTTAAACACAAATATGATCACTTTCTTTATGCCTAGGAATTTGAAGTTGTTTGTTTTTATAATTTGCCATATATTTTAAATTATATGTTCTCAGTTATAACCTGTTAACCTTTTGATGGAAAATTGTTGTTGGGAGCAATCTGCTATCATGAAATTCCTGGATAGCAGGAATCATGATACTTCTGATTTAATATTGTGATACCTGATTGGAATTATGATTCTTCATGTCTTGTAGTTATTCAGAGACAGATGTTCTTTCCAAATGTGAATTCATTTTCTTTTGAGCCCTTGTTCCTTAATTCTAAGATATCAAGTTTTGTATATTTTATTATGGCTCCTTCTGTTTTTCTTTGACCATTTATTGAAACAGAGTAATTTAACTTGAAAGAACATTAGTCAAGCTATTACTGGGGGCTGAGGAAAACCAACTAAATAAACTATTAGGAATTTCCAAACAATCATATGACTTAGATCAGTGGTTCCCAACCTTTTTTTTGCCCCGCACCCCTAAAGAAATTTCACTTGAACCTCGCACCCCCTGAAATAAATAATAAATAAAAATGCCAACATATAGCCAATATCCTATTATTTACCTGGACTTTTCTCACACCCCCAGGAATATTGTCTCGCACCCCCAGGGGGTGCGAGCACCCCAGGTTGGGAACCCCTGACTTAGATTATACACTTTAACAGTAGTGATAGTTTCAAAGTGCTTGTAGATTTGTAATTTAACTGAGATTTTTCTTTGCCTGTGTTTGATAAGAAGATGAAAGAAAACAGATAAAATTATTGTGCATGTATTGAAAGATATCTGTGAAGTATTTTTATGATGATCAGTAATCATGTCATATGGGGAGACATCTCTTGGTCTTTGCATTTATTCAAACATTAATTAAAATATGTAAGGTTGGTTCATTATCTGTTTTCAAAGTTTAATAATAATATACTCCACGCTAAGTTGAAATAAACATTTGTCTAGACAAAAGGGAATATAGGCAAAGACTAAAGTATATATTGCTTTATTTGAAACTCGTTTGTCAGCAGTTTCGTGATCTCAGTGTCTTCAGTCATTGAGATTTTAAGTTTCTATCCATGTTTCACTTTTCAAATAACAAAAAATAGATATATGACAGAAATCAGAAATAATCAACACAATACCGCTTTGAAAGTAATAGCATGGGATTTTGCCATGATTGAGTTGTAGCTGTGTTCAAACTAGAAGCTACATGGGACCTAGCAGAAGATTCTGGGAGTTGCATCCACAAATAAGGGAGATAACAACGTTTGGGAAAATTATAATATTGTATGTGAAATTTTAATCCCAGAAAATATTAAAATGAATTCAGGGTCTCAGAGTCCAGAACAAAACTTGTCCCATCTTATCCTGCCTTACCCATTTAAAAATTTCATTCCTCTTGCCTGAATTATATATGACTACTTTTCCATTAAGTGAGCAACAGACAATATATTTGGGAAACTTACACATTTGCCTGATATCTATCTTCGATTCTATTGTTGCCTGATATCTACCTTTGATTCTAAAAGAAAACTGAATTTCACCAATCAGAGTAAAAACATTCTGCATAAGCTTCTTAAAAACACAAGAAACCTGAAACTGAAATTTATTTATTTATGCAAAATAAGAGCAATATTTTTTGAGTACTGAAACATTTCTGCATAATATGTTAGAGTTTTAATGATGATGGAACAAGCAGTGCAAGAGACTACATCCAAAAGTAGATAGCGATTCCAATTTTTTAGTATCTTCTCTCTTTCTATCATCCTATTTCTCTTCCAAGTGGTAGGCTGAAGGAAAATAACTAATAATTGGAGGGAGCAGAGGTTGAAATCAGCTCTAATGTCACAAATAGCCCTAAGGGAAAGTGCTGGTTCCACCAAACTTTAATTACTCTGTTTCAAGTTTATAGAAGGGCCAAACAGTTATCCTCATATGTTCAAGTACAAGTAATATAGACTGAACTCTGTGTGATATCTCCCCTTAAACTGATTTTAAAGAACTTTCATGGCCATTAACATGGATTCAATATAAACAAGTTATAGATTCTTATGGTAACTTCACTCTGCTTCCACCTCCCCAGAGAATATGCCAAAGACTCAGAGGCTCTGCAAATGGATTACATTGCTGAACAGAAGCAAAGAGAGATCCCAATAATTAGGTGGCTACATTATTTATTTAGCAAAACTCTGGACAAAAAAAATGTCTACACTTGTTTCAGAAGAATTCAGTTTCTGCAAAAATGATAGCCCATTCTTAATAAAATTTCTAAAACACAGTGTTAGGTGAAAGGATCAAACTAATCTATTCTAGCTTGCTCAGTTCCACTTATCTAAATCTGGATCCATCCCATTATATTTAGCAGTTTGCTCTAGTTTCTTTTCCTGTTAATAGTAATTTATATATTGTAATTATACTTGTTTAAAGCTTTTCATCTTCATGGTACTTTACTACCAATTTCATTTCACAGCACTCCTGTTGTGTTTCTGTATTAATGTACATTAGTCATAGATAATACTTTTTTGAACTCTGTTTTTAAATGAAAAAGCAACTCATATTTCAAGACATAAGCTTGCTGCCATGTAGACTGTATTACTCTTAATAGCAACTATGTCATCGTGAATATAAATTAGAATCCATTTTTGAGATATAACACAAGAATAAACAACATTTATTCTTTGGCTGCTAATTAATTACTGATAAAATCATTGAGCATGTATCAAAGGGAATCTGTGAAGTATTTTTATGGCAAACAGTAATCATGTCATATGGGGAGACAACTCCTGGTGCTGTTTTTAATTCAAACATTAATTGAAAGAATGTAAAATTGGATCATTTTCTGTTTTTCTGTAACAAGAATCCTATTCACTTGCTACTCATTATAAGGGTTAAAAATAATTCCAGCATGGAGCCTGCTGAAAATGAAGTTGGGGATTTTGCTGCAATATTGTTTTATGGCAGGTAAAGACCTATATTAGCTAGAATAATATTAGTTAGCTTTCATCCTTACCTATAAAGAATCTGTGGTGGAGGTGATGGGGACTGAAGTTATTTTCAAAACTACTACTGCTACATGTAGTAGTAGTAAGGAAGCACCTATCAAGGTGAAACATTATTGTGACTTTAATCTCTTCCATGTGTTTAACTGAGAACAAAAGAGCATTTTTGCAGCCAGGTGGAGCTCTTTCCAAGATGCAGGTCCCCTGGCTATTCCAGAACTAGTCACTGGATAATATCACACAACCAGCTTAATATATGTCAAGAGTGTAAAAGTATTTTGTTCTCTTCCAAAAGCCCAAGAACAATATAAGTTGAGCTTCTGAAAATTTGATAACCCACACATACCATAGAATGCATACTTGAGTACAAAGAACAAACTTACAAACCACTTCACAAAATGTAGAAGGTAAATGCAATTGCTTTCCGCCCGGAGTTTGATTTGGCACACTTTTCTCAAAGTTTTAATTCCACATCATTGGAGTTAAAATTTGTTGGATCAGAGTATTTTCACTGAAAGAAAATCCATCTTTTTTGGAATCATGGCTAGACAAGGAGCTGTAGCTTCATGCTCTTGGCTCCATCCTTAGACCTTGAGTAATCCTATTTGCAGCATGTATATAGAGCGCAAGCATTTCAAACGTTACATCTGTGTGCAAGTGTCTATGGAGATTCTCAGTCATCCAGGTCACAGCTGTCCTAAAGGTGCTTTTTCAAACGGCAACTGGACTTTGTTTTTATAAAGTCCAGTTGTCTCTTGAAAAAACACCTTTGGGACATCTGTGGGCAAGAGACAATTGTTCTCATGTTCAACTTTTCTTTACCAGCAGCTTGGTGAAGTATGATCTGCCTAAATATGTGATATTAGGGTTATTCTTCCTTTTAGTGTCACATCAGTGCATGACTATAGGCAAAGTAAGACATGAATCAGGGTGGGGGAATTATCATGATAAATACATAGACTTGATAGACTAATGATTTGGCTTATTTTAAATTAGCTTCCTTTCTTATGATGCCATTTGACTGGGTTTGCAAAATAATTAATATACAGTAACGGGAATGCATGAAGCAATATCTCCTCCCTTTTTAAGACAGATTCTTCTCGTTTAGTAAGTATAATTACATTTTGCCCCTATTCTCTAAATCAAATCAAACATATTGTTTGAAAATCTGGGGATAAGTCCATATCTTGTTTTTTTCATATTTTGGTCCCTTCCCTCTCACACTGAAATTATATATCAATAGTTTCTTTATCCATATTTGTCATCATCATGGCATTTTGAGGATCACTCATTATTGTGCCTGTATTTATTTTGCTCTTTCCATTTTGACATGTTAATGTGTATATACATGAAACCTACATATATCACCCAAATGCCACACTAATTAAGCTTATATGCACATATAGTTGGTTATTAATAAGCAAGACAGAACATCAGAAAAAATGTGTTTCATTGTTAAATTAGAGCTACTCAAAATAAAATTACAGTTAAACACATTTCATTAATTTTAGTCATTATCTGGCACATTGAAATCACATACTGACAAAAAATGAAATTCTGTCCACATTTTTCAATCTAACACATCCTAAATGTAAACCCTAAAATATGAAGATGGTAATCTCATTGTAAGCCATCAAACAATTTCAAAACAATTTGGTTTAAAGCTCATTAAAGTCAAGATAATTTTGACTTAATCCCAAGTTTCAAAACATTTCCCAGAGTGCAAATATAATTCACTTTATTTAGAGATAATGCTCTGCTAATTATGATTAATAATTACAGCATTATTGTCCAGGGTCCACTATACCTGGACAGAGTTTTCTAACAAGTAGAGCATTGTTACAAGACAGGTAGAAAAACACACCTGACTTTATTGTTGTCTTTAACTAAACCAAAACAAAACAAAGATTACAAGTCAATAATGTTTCCAATTTTAGAAAAGATAGTTCAGTCATAAAATATTCAATATCATAAATAAAGAAATGTTAGGGACTATGTTATATGTTTCTTACATAAACACCTGAAGATTGCCAAAGAATGAATTATACTGGAAACAGTCTTCTCAATATCTTTTTCCAGCCTTTTGCTAGAGATGAATTTTTGTCCTCCAGGTGACCCACAAAAGATTGGAAATTCTTTGGGTTTTTTTCCCCAAAAAAAGAGATCGATGGTCATGAGGTTGTTTGTTTCTATAGACTGTTTTCCTAACTACAAACTTCCTCAATCACTGTAAGGAGATGAAGCTAATGAAGTTTTAGATTCTCCATCACTGTTACATTCTCTTCTTAAACTAGGACCAGAAACTCCTGGTGCATCTGGAGCTGGAATGGCTGTCTTATTATTTGTTCCTAAAGGATGATATTCCAGCAAATTCTGAAGGTGTTTGATGTAAGTGATGGCAGCTTTCAAAGTCTCCACTTTGCTGAGACGCTTCTCAGCAAGCTCTTTGGGAAGATGGTCTCTGAGGCGTGCATAGCCTTCATTCACACAACGAACCCTCTGCCTTTCCCTCTCATTCCTTTTCCGAATGAAAGCTGGCTCAAACGAGTAGTCGTAAACTCCCACATACCCAGAAAAGGGTAAATAAGAGAATCTTCCTGAATATCCATTGTAAGGTTGATGGTCCCAGTACGTTTGTCCAAAAGGAAGAGGGATGCCAAATGGTTCCCGGAGTGGTAAACCATGAGAACCCGTAACATGACTGCTTCCAAGAGATGCCGGTCCTGAACATGAGATCCGGTTCAAGAGCCCATCATCTTTCTTACTCCCCATCTTAGAAGCGATTCAGAGTCAAATTCCAGAATAGGCTTTTTGGAATTTATCCATTGAAGGAGAAGTCAAATAGGCCAGATGTTCTGCTCCACAATTTATGGTGATCAGGCAAGTAGGTATTGGGCTTAAGGTCCATGGTAGTAAAAATTACCCTGAAATTCTGCTCTTCTACCAAGTATCAGTTCTGTTCCTTAGTCTGTTATTAGTGAATCAGAATGCCTTCTAATTTATAAGCAGGCTTCTAGGAGCATCACTCCACACTTTAAAACCCAGGTTTTCCTCTGATCTTCATATTTCAAAAGATAATGAGAGGGTTCCTGTGTTTCTTTTCTTCAAGCTTGGATGTGTGACTATAGAGATAAAACCAAAAATAAATAATCTTCCAGGCTGTAAACACTCCTCACATATTGTAATCCGCAGTGCCCTTTGATATTACCTGCCTCCAAAAGGATGGATAACTTGAAAAGTTTGCAGGCATTTGCCAAGAGTTGCCAAAGCTCCACCTCTTTCTCCTCAAAAATTGAGGATCTCCTGTAAGCTGAAAAAAAACTAGCCAAGGGCTTTCTATACTGAAATCCAAAGCATGAGGGCAGATTTTGCAGCTTCTGCTGTTCTTAATAATGGCATCAGTCAGTTCATAGAAGTTTGCAGATTTAATCTTCATCTGACAAGTTATGTGATGTGTATGTCCATGTGTGTGTGAATGTGTGCAGAAATGTGAGATACAGGCTATTAAGGGAAAGAGTGCTCCCTTGTGGTTGAGAATGTGACAGATGAAGCATATTTCCAAACATGGTTGGTAGGAATTGTCTTGCATTCTTTAAGATGTGTGCTGTAGCAAAAGAGGCTATTTGCTAAATTCAATATATGCAACTGCAACAAGGGCATCTTATTCTTTTTTCATCTAACTCTAACCCTTTCCCCTTATTCTCTCTGGTAAATTGTAGATATAATGAGTCTTGGAGCAATCATCTGTACTTCGAATTATATTATATAAATTGTATGCACCATTGTCACTATTAAATGGATTATTTTGGTTCCATTATAATTATTCCCTGTTTTATATACATCCCTTATGGCACAGTTCTAGCCATATTTAAAAATACACTTTTACTAGTTTTTTTTAAAGCGATTTCAATCTTTTCAGGAAAAGAAATGAATTCTGTTTGAAAATGTTGTAACTTGGGAGACTTTAAGAATGGCATTGTTCATGAAACAAAAGGAAATGTTAACATTTTCCACTTCAAAACAAATGTATTTCACTGAATAGTTTCCTATTGCGCATGTCCTATTTAGCTTACGAAAAAGGGATAGGAATTGTTCTTCAAACTGTAATATAAGTAAATATGATAAATATAATTGTGCTAGATACTAATTTAAACAAGTTGACTCAGTCTCTAGGTAGGTTTTTTTCTTTTTAAAAAGACATCCTTAGCTTTTTAGGTTTCCCCCAAACCATTCCGATTTTCCTTTTCTCCACATGGAAATGGATGTAGAACTGGAATAATTTTTTATTTCCTTGTTCAATGCTGCCAATGCTTCATTCACAGTTTTTAATGGATCACTCTATTTTTTTCTTTTTTGATGAAATTGTTGTAGTGTTTAACAAAAAAGAATGTTTTTTTTATGAACTGAACTAAAATTTCTGCTACTTGGATCCACAGAAGAGACCACAGAAAGGGCAGGAGAGCATAAGGGCAAAATTATCATGAAAACAGCATCTGCATGAAGCATCACTATGTATGCCACCATTTTGGTGTCATCATTTTACTTTGTAGTCAACAACCTCTGTAGTCAGATGCTGCTGACTACAATGTTAATATTACTAAGTATATTTAATGCACTTTGTGTGTTCTTCTTTATATAGAAGATTATAACTTGTCCTTTGGAATATTTGGAGTACAGCTTTATTTGCCCCAAGAAAACATTTATTTAAAAAGTTCTTTACAGTAGCATTGTGTTTCTCCATTTTATGCACACAGATACCTTTATATTATTTACCTATTTTTCATAGTGTTTAAATATTGTCCTTTATATAAAAAGGAAGCAGTAGAGCTGACCATGTTTGGAATTTGTGAAGAAATGTTGACTTCTGAACTACCTGCTGTTCCGCAATACAGTAAAATAAATTTATTTTTTACATGTCTACACTGGGCAGTTTACAATAAAGAACTCATGTACCTAAAAAGAAACTGGTCATTTAGGAATGGGGAAAAAAAAGATTTTTAAAGATGAATCTCTTTGAAGGGATTGGTACCAGGAGTAAATGCTTGCTGGTCTCTTCCTGCAAACACATTTTTCTGTGGCATTTGCCTTTGAAACTTCGAGGATTACAAAAGGACAAAACCATGTTTAGGGAGAAACTGCTGTTTGATTCTGAATGAAATGTATAGATTTTTAAAATAAAGCATGCAGCTTGTATGCATGTGAGATAATTGTTCATAATGTGCATACAGACTCAGCTCCAGGAAGGCTGACCGCCTTGTTATACATTGCTTGCTATGAGAAATTCACTATATTTTCAGCTGTCAGAGGAGATACAGATGCTGTATTTTGTCATGCCCTCTTATAGTGGGTTTTCCTGACAGCCATATACCCTTCTTGGAGGAAGGAGGGAACTGTTTTTCCTATCCTGTGTGGTGATTTTTTACAATTGGTGGTCAAAGTAGCTAGTTATAGTATTGTAAGCTTTGGAAAATATTTCTGCAAAAAACCAGTGGGTCATGGCTTTCTGATCTGGCCTTTTAGTTTGGCTGTATTGTGGATGTAAATAGCACATTCAGCACCCAATTTTCCCAATTCTATGTCAGAACACTATAGCATAACACTATCCAATGTAAATATTTTTTCTGAAATGTGTAGGAATGTATTCCTCCAAATGTCTTGTAAAAAGGGGAAAAAAGCATTTTTTAAAAAAAAAAAATCCAATTTATCTTCTGAAGCCATGCTTTATTATAATTAAATATATAGTAGAAAAACAACATAATTGTAAAAAGTGACTCTTTTAAATTGCAATCAGCCTTTACTATAACAATTAACATAGCATATAAATAAACGATATTTAGCTAAGGTGTCTTGGGGTCTTATGTGATTAAAGAAAAAACCATTTCCATTACATTATACATTATTTATCATATAACTTTAATGTCTTCCACACAGCATATAACTTCGATTTGTACTCTAAAAAGCAGTGTTTCTCAATCTTGACAACTTTTAAGATGCGTGACTTCAACTCCCAGCCAAGCTGACTGGGGAATTCTGGGAGTTGAAGTCCACGCAACTTAAAACCGCCACGGTTGAGAAACCCTGCTCTAAACAGACTGCCGGTTTAAATTCTAGTAACTTCAGTGGAGTTTAAACCGTAGTACCACATTGCGCAAATTGCATCAGAAAACTTTTTCCGTATTCTAGGAAGCGCCGATCGGGTTGGAAGCGAAGACCTGAGGAGAAAACCCAACGGAAAGCAGCCAGGCAGATGTTCACACGGAGTTTGCGCGAGCGGCGGCCGGCCCGTTAAGTCTGCATTTTACAGCAAAGGGAGGATAGATTAGTAGCAAGAAGAGCGGCAGGGGGCGTTTTCAGGATCTGGCATAAACCGGAAGTGATCTCCGTGCCGCTTTTGACCTTCCTGTCAGAGGAGCAGCCCGTCCGCAGGTGCACAACCGCCCCTTCCGGAGGGGGGCGCTCTGAGCGGTTGGTGCTACAATTTTTTCAGTTCCCCCCGAGGTCCGCCGGGTACCTCCATGAGGCGGTTCTGGTTCCGGCGGTGGGCGGTGGCGTGTCCGGGGCCGGGGCTCAGGTGCTGCGGGAGGTAGCTGGGTCCGCCTTAGACTGATGCTGGCTTGCCCGGAGCGCGGCGGTGGAAGGTGCTGGAGGACAAAAGCTGGAAAAGGGGAACCAGATGTGGAGGAGAAGGCGGCCGTCGCCACTGGGGCCCTCGTAGGCCCGGCCTCGCCGGCAGATGCATCCCAGGTGGGATCATTGCATGGGTGTATGTATGGCTTCGTATAAATGATGAAATGATTCTGGGGCTTGATCTTGTTTCTGATGCCTGAGTTTTTAGGTGAATGTCTCTGAGCATGTCTAGAGTTCTTTCACGAATAAACCACTCTGAGGGGAAACTGGAATTTATGCAGATCATAAATTACTCTGCATCTAAACAGCAGAAGTCTTTAAATCTAACCATTGGGTAATGAAGATCAGTAATGTCCTTGTGGCATTAGGCTTTGATGAAGCAGTTTTCTTCAAAGATTATAAGCCACTGCTGTTACTTTTGTGAATAAATCAGAAACGCTTCAGCTAAATTTTAGCAAAGTGAAAGAAGATTCCCAAATGACATGTTCTTTCAGGCTGTGGGACTTATTATTGGTTAATTAGCATCTACTTAATTACAAGTCAAAGTCCAGATATATGTAAGCCAAAGTATACATACATTGAAAAGATCTGAAGCCTGTAGAAATACAGTCAGGTTTTATTGAACTGTTATACATAATGTGATGACTAATCCTTTTTTATTGTTGATGTTGTTGAATGAATACCTCCTGAGGCTGTTGATAAAGACAGTGTAAGAGCAGTGATCCTATTAAGTATATTAACTCTTTCATTTCACTGTAAGTGAAGTGATCTGTCTAACTTATTCCTATACTAACAATGCTAAACATGTTGTAAGAAGGCACTGTTGAGATTGGGAAATATAAAATCTTCATATTCTATCTGCAAGCATTATTCCTTTTGCAAATGAAAGCTGTAGTTGATTTAGTCACAAACTCAGGTGTAACATAGTTTCCTAGTTGTTATCTCTCTTTATTACTGTTATATAGTTGCCACAAACTAATTGACTATATTTTGATATGATGTATGGCCATCAGGTCCCTGCCTGATAGGAAAGGGCCTGAGACAACTGGGATTTTTCTATCATGATACACAACCAAGGGGCTCTTATTTATATCCAGTGCACAAATGATGGCAATATATTGCACAGCTTAGGCCTGGACTGAGGTTCTTTTTCTAAACTGTACCTCTTGGCGCCTCTGCCTCTTTGTAATCAATGAAAGGACAGGTCCTTTTTCAAAAAAGAAAGAGGGAAAAAAGATAAAAAGAAACAAAGAAAATAATCTGTCCATGAAAGATGTGGGTTAGTCTCAGGGACATTGGGAGTGGGATCCTGCCTCTGAGAAAAAGGTGACGTATATCTCTACTGTTTTACTGTTTGTGAGCTTTGGCTGGATGAATCTATATTGCTGTATTTAATTTGGTCAAATTATAATACTGATTGATGCTTGTGGCAGCAAAATTATCTGTCTTTGAAAGACATTGTCCATTTTGCCTCTGAGAATCCTTGCTGTTAATTTGCTTTCTTTCAAATAGGAAGTATGCTCAAAAAAGGGACTGATTCAGAGTCTAGTTCTTGTGTTTCTGTTGTGTGAATCCAGGCAATGTTGATCAAAGTGTCAGTTACAGAGCCTAAATGAGTTAAATATTCATAAATGAACAAAGATGGGAAGAAAAAACATTCTGTATCCTTAACTCTGATTAGATAATGATCAGGGTTACAAATGTTTTGCTGACTTACAACTAATTTGCAGTGGATTCTAATGTGTGGCAATAAGGATAAAATTCATGAATATTTTTTCCTTCTAAAATAATTATAGTTCCAATCAGTCTAAAAAATGTGATTTTTATTTGTGCTTAGTAGCTTTTTAAATAATCAAGCAACATTTTAAAGATGGCAGTTAACATGTAAGAATTATAAGCATGAAACTGCTTTTGGAATTGCTGTGATTTGCTGAATTAATGCCTGCAATATTTTGAAAATTACAGATTTAACAGATCATTCAGGGGTGGGATGTTAATTCCCAAATATCTGTTTAACTTGAACGATGTCAATCAAAGTGATGTACAGTATTTGTATGATAATATAATGGCCTGAATTATGTAAACCATGTCGCAATGTACATTATGTAGATTTAGGTATCTGATCTAAACTGTTTGGATTGCTGAACTTGTCTATTATGTTGAGGGATGCCCCAATAAAATGTCCAGTGCCCATTACATCGTTTTTCTTTAAATCAAGGATTTACATTTAATACTTAATTTATTACTGGTACTGGTATTACTGGTATTGAATTTATTACAGTTTAGTTTTGGTAACCTTTAAGGAAGCACACCGAAGCATGGGAAATCAAAATGTTAGCAAACTCTTAAAGATTTTAACTTATACAGCTACTTTTTTTTTCTTTCCAATGTTGTAATGCTACAGCATTTGTTAGCAATCTGGTTTCCCATTGGCAAACAATCTTGAAACATCCTGCTTCTCAGTTCTTTGATTCTGGGCCAGTTTTATCTCAGCTTCGTTGGAGTCTTTTATTAAATGTGCTGGAGAAATAGAAAAGATGATGAGAGTGGAGGAAGAAAAGCAAAACAGCATGATCTATTTTTCTATACCAGATGTACATACAAAAGATTGTATTCATTAATAATATTGAAATTACTTATTTAAATAAATTTAGTTTTTGCCTTGACCTTCCATGTTAGAATGCAGCCCCTTGTCATCATTCAAAAGTGGTAGAAACTGTGTTCTGTATGTATGTTAAATGCCAAACTCATGCTTGCCTAAACTACTGTGTACATTTTAAATACCCTTTTTTGTCTAGGATGAATGAAATGAGTCTGAGCCCTGTGGGGATGGAACAGCTGGCAGCTTCTTCTGTGAGCAATGCCCTGGCTGTTGCAGGAAATCACATAGCTTTGACCTCCTCACCCACCCATAATGCTATACAAGCACCAGGTAACGTATCAAGTCAAGATAAAGAGCAATTTTGTTGATGTTTTTATTTCTGTGCTTTTCAAATTGGGAAATGGTGTGACATGTCTAAACCCAGCTTTAGGAAACTCGATTTTGCTTTAATACTTTTTCCTTAGTGTTTTGCTATTGCCCACACCCTGGCTCTTAGATGTAATTTCCAAGAACTGAGTATCTTTCCATTATTACAAAAAAGTCAGTGTCAACTTGCAATAAAAATGTACACAATAAGAATATTGTGAACAAAGGTGATTGTATGTTTTAAGTCGTGTTTACTCCAATTGAGTTGAACTCAAAATCTCTAATGACCTTTCCAATCTTAATCTCTGTGCATCCAGTCTCTCCAAATGTTTGATCAGTTATAGACTAATTATTTTGGTTTTTTTTTATTAGGCTTACCAGTTGCAATTCCAAATTTGGGGCCCTCATTACCATCTGCTTTGTCTCTGATGCTTCCAATGGGCATTGGAGATCGAGGAGTGATGTGTGGTATACCAGAGAGAAATTATACCCTACCTCCACCACCTTACCCTCATCTAGAAAGCAGCTACTTTAGACACATTCTACCTGGTATGTAGTGTGACACAATAGAATTTGTTTAAATCTTAGGATAAGTAATACGGGGCAATGGTTAACACTTTACTGTAAGTTGCAAAGCCTCAATTGAATAGGCAACAGGATATCAATTTTACAAGTAAATAAGGATGTGTTGAACATTCTGTTACATGAATTCTGTTTTATTTATTTGACAATTATTACAAGAATAGTTATGATCTGGAATTGTTTAAGTTAACTTGTACATTTATTTTTCTCGTGCCTTAATAATTCTTTAAATTACATGGATTCTTTATTTGCAAGCCATAAGAGGTGTAAATACTGAGCCTTAGGCTTAGTGGATGCACTAGTGCACATTAATTTTCCTTATGTTCAACAATTTAAAACTCGACTTGTTAGTATGAGACAATGTGTTTATTTTTGCCTTTTTTCATTTCTCTTCTTCAGGTCTCATATCTTACTTAGCTGACAGACCTCCACCTCAATGTATTCACCCCAACAATATCAATGTTGACGGTAACTCAGCTTTATCTGTCTCCAATAATCCTTCAGACTTAGATCCTTACCAGCCCAATGGATCTGTGGGTCTTGAAGCAGGCATTGTCTCCATGGATTCTCGTTCAGTGAATGCACATAATACTCAAAGTTTACATCCCAGTGATGGCCATGATGTAGCTCTAGACACAACAATTACCATAGAAAGTGTTTCAAGAGTTACCAGTCCAATCTCAAGCGACAGAATGGCTGAAGAACTTAGGATGAGTGATGTAGGTGGGGATCATTCACAGATTGCAAATGGCAGCCGTAATCATGAGCCTCTAGCAGTGGATGGTGGTTTAGCCTCAGAAACTGTAGGGCATAATGGTGTCATCCCTATCCATGGTAACAGTTTGGAACTTCCTGTTGTTATGGAGACTGACCACATTTCAGGCCGTGTCAATGGGATGCCTGACCGAACACTTGGGGACTCTATTCATACAGTGGCCATGAGCAGCAATTCTGTGAGTGTTGCACTTTCTACCTCACATAATCTCACTTCCCTGGAATCTGTCTCATTACATGAAGTGGGTCTCAGCTTGGAGCCTGTGACTGTATCCTCCATTAACCAGGAAGTAGCCATGGGACAAAATCATGTGGATGTCTCTTCAGACAATCTTACTTTTGTGCCATCATCATTGCAGATGGAAGATTCCAATTCCAATAAGGAGAATATGGCTACATTGTTTACAATATGTGAGTATGCATCAACATGTCTTAAACAGTATTTTCCAGCTAATTCAAAAAGTTTAACTCATCCTGTTTTTAAATGTATGTACTTATGACAAAATCCAATGGAAAAAGCTTACATTTTAACCAATGGTTGAATTTACATAGGACTGTAAGCCATCATTTAACCCTGGTTAATGTATCACAATTGGCATAGCTCATTAAGCCAAAAATGAACTAACTATAACTTGGCTTAGTATACAATGGAAACCCATTCTGGATGCCAGGGGAACGCAATGCTGCTTCTGTGTGGTTTTACTGTGAGTTAAATATCAGTCATTATAGAGAATGGCTAGAGATGGTAACAATTAAAATTCAAAACATCTGAAAGGTACTGATTGTTTGTTCCTGCTACGTATAATAAATATTTAAGTATATTTACTTTGCAAAATATCCCAGTTAGGCTTTCTCTTTCCTGACTATGAAGAAAGAATTTTTTCATTTAGGATAGATACAGCTATACAAAAACTAAATAAGCTGTGGATTGTTTTGCTGGGTTTCAGTTGTTGAACAGATCAACTTTCACTTTTTCTCTCCTCTCAGTTCAGAGAAATTGGCATGCATATAAGCATCTTAATAATTATTCAAAATATATGCACCTGTTTTTATTTATTTATTTGTAATTCTTCCAAAGAAGGAAGAAATATGATTTTTACTCTTCAGTTGTCTGCACCTTTCATTAGTCAGTATTGCATGTAAATCAGAGAAAACTATGGTACATAGCTGGACTGGCATAGTGCATGTTCCTATAAAACTACCGTTTACTTACTTGCAAGTTGAATGCGCAGAATATATTTGTAGAAGAAAATTCACCTGCAATTACATGACCTGTTTACCTCATGAACAAATCCATATCTCAATTTTGCAAATAAATTTGCTTCCAAGAATCAATATATGGACTATACTCAATATAGTGCATAAAAATATTCAGTTTTAGTTGTCCACTATATTATAATGGGCAGGGAATGGGAGTTGTGGATGATTTTTTTTTTCAGATTTTGTTCTATTGTACTTTATTAATTTGATTCTTTTTGTTAGTTTTTATTGTTTTTTATTTTAAATATGGTTTTACATTCTGTAACCCGCCTTGAGTCGCCATGGGCAAATAGGCGGCAATTTAAATCCAATAAATAAATAAATAAATAAGTCTCTAACCCTGTTCCCCATCAAAAGCTAATGACTGTAAAACAAAATTATCACTTCAAGGCAATTTTTATTTGACACTAGCATCAAACATTTAATAAGCATAGGTCTAATATTATTGCGTGAGGTTTTTTGGTACCCTCATCTTGCCTGTATGTTATATCAGCATTCCCCAACCTTTCTGGGTTGACATACTTACAGAGATGGTGGCAGCGGTGGGGGAAGAGAGGGAATGGTTTCATGTGCATGCGTGTGCCGCTTTCACAAATGCAGCTGCATGTACACGTGTACTCACCCACCATTTCTGCAGGCCGGTTCCAAATGAGCTGTGGCCCGGCAAAGGGCCATAGAATGGGTTGGGGACCCCTGTGTTACAGCAAAGGACAGGAATAATTATCTCATTCTGTATTC
This sequence comes from Pseudonaja textilis, assembly GCF_049901715.1. Taxonomy (NCBI): domain Eukaryota; kingdom Metazoa; phylum Chordata; class Lepidosauria; order Squamata; family Elapidae; genus Pseudonaja; species Pseudonaja textilis. The sequence continues at coordinate 52,263,285 of NC_141994.1, forward strand.
CTTTTTCTTATCCACAGGGTGCACACTCTGCGACAAGGCTTACCCATCAGATTGCCCAGATCATGGGCCAGTGACTTTTGTTTCTGATACTCCGATAGAAAGCAGGGCCAGACTTTCTCTCCCAAAACAGCTTAATATCCGCCATGCTGTCATGGGACCTGAAGTTGGTAAGACGTTTATTGTATATTGTATATTCTCATCTTGAAACCCAATTTGATACAGTAGCTGGACAATAAAAGCCACTATTGTACTGGGGAAAGAATGTGAATCTGGACAGAGCTTTATTATTAAGCATACAGTACAATGCAAGCTCTGTGTGGTAAAAAACATATTTTTGCCACTTTATATGCAATTACAGTGCAATTGTTTACACATTCAAAATAAAACAGCGAAAATTGCAGATGCAGATGTTTGGACTTTTTTTCATGCAGTACTTTGTATAACACGTTCCAAACATTTTCTGTAGATAAGTTTCCTAACTCCGAAATAATTCTTGGGTCTCTTTGCATGCACTTCAGGCTTCGGCTGTTCATACACATTTTCAGTAATATTCAAACTTGAGGATTGTGGTTATTCCAGAACTGGTACCTTCTCTGTTAACTATAATCAATTTGGAAATAAGTTTTGAATCATTGCTTTACTGAAACATCCAATCTCTTTACAGTTCTAACTCTTCACTGACTTTATTTAGTTTCTATATGTGCTGATATTCAGTTGAATGCTTCCTTCCTTCTACCCGCAATATATTTCCTGTTCCACTTACAGTTGTTCATATATGGAATTGTTTTATTCTATTAACTATAGGGCACATAGATTTTACAAATGATTTTACAATAAAAAATAGCACTGAATTAAATTAAAAGTTTTGCACCTGCTATACCCACTTTCTTATTTAAAGTGTGAGCAATTGGACATAAATCGTAAATATGCATTCAGATTTCCAGAAATACTGTTTTGTACTTAACTTTGTACCCTGTTGAAGTTGTGTTGGGTTTTGTTCACTTGGGGATTCATTGAAATGCTTGAATGGGAATGTCTAACCTTTGCAGGTAACTGTTTATTCTTATGCAAACAGTTATTAGAGTCATAGCAGTTATGCTAAATACTTTCATAAAATTAAAACAGTTTCTGGAAAAAAAATATGATTTGAAAGAAATTTGAAAATCTGACACCATATTATTTTTATCTCCCAATCTATTTCATATGTACAAATTGATAATAATGGAGAATTATTGCTTTCAGGTGGACAGTATTGTCAATTATCAACTTGTCTTGGATCTCCTTCCTTAGGTATGACTATTACCTTTACTTTGGTAATGAATCTCTGGTTAGTAGTGAATGGAAACAGGCTTAGGTATTCCTAGAAAATAATGTAATTGTACTTTAGTTTTTATTTATTTATATTTATAATGTATGTATGTATATGTATGGTATTTAGGTTTCTTCGGGTATTTTCCCATGTCTTAATATTTGTGCTTTTAAAATTATAGCGATGTTTCGGCAGAATCTCATCTGCCATCCCCAGGCTTGTGTATTGGGTTCCTTTTAAGTGTGTGTCAGGCTTGGCAGCCGTTTTTTGTTTGAATTTGGTGATGGGTTTCTGCTTTATTTGAATGGTTTTTTCCTCATCCTGATTGGCTGGGAGTCTAGGTTTGTTTTTATTGGTCTTCAGGTTGCTGTGTTCTTGATTAGTTGGCAACATTGTGTTTTGTGCATTGGGGTTTCTTAGTGCAGCTTGGTTTCTTGTGAATGGCCGATAATTATTTATTAGAAAGCTAGGTTTTATTTGGGTAGCTGGCTGGGGCGTGTTTGGGCTGGAGGTATTAGGGGGGTTCTGTTTGTGTCCAGGTGCTTGCCTGGATTCTGGTATAGAGATTTTTTTGTTTGTGAGTCTTTATACCACAAGCCAGGCAAGCACCTGGACACAAAAATCCCTATCTCACTTTCACAAATTTTAATCTTAAATGAATTGATATTAGAATAAAGTGGATCAATGCAAGATCCTTTATAAGTTTACTCAACAAAAATATGGTATCTTCTGTGATTTCTATTTTGTAGAAGCTTTCATAGTTTTTTGCCTAGCAGTGAAACCTACATCATTATATTGCTTGTTATTACTGGATTTGATAGGTGTAATCACAGGACTATGATTTTTTTCTCAACTACTTATAGGTGTGTGGACTCGGGAAACTATTCCTGTCCGTACCTGCTTTGGACCACTCATTGGTCAACAAAGTCACTCAATAGAAGTGGCTGACTGGACAGACAAAGCAGCCAATCACATTTGGAAGGTCAGTTTGTATAATATTCTCTTTAAATCAATCCCAAGCAAAAAAAATACTTGTTTGCATTAGGCTGTTCTGCACATACAAAATTGGAACACTGCATTTATTACAATAAGTGATTAAAGTATTTTGTTAATTAATAAAATGATTATGGATTTCCTTCTCTGTACTTATATAGAAAAATATTTTTCAGAACAGTTATCTCTTTTTTTCCCCAATAAATAGTGCTTGGGATAGGAATGTTGTCTTAAGCATTCTAATCCAAAATCAGATTTACCACTGTGGTGTTTGCTGCTGGTGTCCTCCCTTCCATCAATTCATTACCAAGTACCAGGGTTCAACTGGAAACAGGGAAGAAGAGAATGTACCTTGTTACAAAATAAATAATCCCCGTTCATCCAAACGTCTATATGTATTGCTCTGATTTTTTAAGTCATAGTGAGTGGAGACTGTTACCCTATGTTTTGTGCTCCTGTGATTTGCCTGAAGGAAGTGATGACTAATCAAAACAACTTCATGCAGCTGCTAAGGTGCTCTCTTCACTTTGTAGGAAGATTTTTAACTAATGAGATGGCTCTGATTATCTTTCAGATGTATCACAATAATGTTCTGGAATTCTACATCATCACAACAGATGAAAATGAATGTAACTGGATGATGTTTGTGCGGAAGGCCAGGTGAGAAAAGGATAAAACTACAACAACAAAAACCAACAACAGAGATTTCTAAGTAATTACATGATAATCCTATTACATCTCACTAGATATTTTATAACATAATACTGTCTTGTTTCGAAAAAAAATATTAAGATTAAATATTTATTCCTCAATATTCTGGATTTGGAATGAATGGCGTGGTGGCCTAGTGATGAACATGCTGGCCTCCCACTCAGAAGGTTGAGAGTTCAATCCTAGGTAGCGACAGATGTTTGTCTTAAGGCACAGAAAAAAAGTATCTGCTGCAAACTCCAGGTAGGCATCAGGAAGGGCATCTGGCCAGTAAATGCTCAGCTCCATTCAGTTACTCCAACTTTACCCTGAATTAAGGGACTATAGGGTCATAAAAAGTAAAAAAAAAAGTCTGGACTCGGAGTAGGGTTGAGGGGTTTTTTGTTGTTGCATTCAAGTCGGCATTGACTCCTAATGACTGCCTGGACAAGTCCCTGCAGTATTCTTGGCAAGATTTTCAGAAGTGGTTTGCCACCTCCTGCTTTTTGGGGGCTGAGAGGAAGTAACTGACTGCTGGCTTCATGCCTAAGGTGGGAGTAGAATTTATCATCTTCCTAGCCTGATGCCTTTAACCACTACACCAAACTAGTTCTCTGGAATAGTTTTAAGAAAATTCATTTTATATTTTAATAAAGTCTACCATTGCAAGATTGGATTAACAGTCAAATGTTTTGTAGGACTGATTCAGAATGTGTTTGCATTACTATTTTTGTTAGATCATTAGATAGATTGAATCTACTATAATTAGAAAAAATACATCTTCCTATATAGTTTTCATGTATATTAATATCTTAGTGATACTTTCTTGCTTCAGCAACTTATCTGGAGCCATTTCAGTAGAATTCTTTGTAGCTCAGATGACTTATAGAATTATAGGTAGGCAACTTGGAGGTCTTTTAGTCCAATGCTGTGCCCAGGACAAGAATTTTCATGCCATCCTAGAAAAATGATGGTCCAACCTTTGCTTGAAAACCTCCTTTGACGGAGCCTCCAAAATTCCAGAGGAAGTGTTTAATAACTGCCTGAGTCAGGACATTCATCCTTATTTTGAGTTTGTATCTGTGCAAAGCTTCAATCCATTGTTTTTCATCCTATCCTTGGGAGCCAAAGAAATAAATGCATATTCTCTTCCTTGTGACAGCCCTTGAAGTATTGGAAGACTTGAAATTTGAAAAACATTTGAAATCTGTTTAAAGCTAAACTTGAATTTACAGATCTCTTTTTAAAAATTTATCTAAGGTGATCTTCTAAATATTATCATTCTTACCTGTACCTTGCTATATTTTGAAAAATGGTTTAAGTACCCTTTGAAGAGAGATGGTAGATGAGAGATGAGAGATCATCTATTCTGTGAAACAGAATGATTTCATTTGGAACAGGGATGTGCAGCCTTTTTTGAAGTGTAATTAGCCTTTGAACTGTATGCTTTGGCCTGCACTCTCAAAAATGGGTGGAGTTGGACAAAAATGTATCTGATTTAATGAAATAAAAAGTAAAATACTCTATAGTTTATGTCATCATTGCACATTCATGTAAAATATTTTCCACCCATCCACATTAAAATTACAGTTGTAAGCAATATGTGAAAGTATTTTGAAGCTACACATGGCCCTTGGACCTTAGATTAAGATTTAAAATGCAGAAACTTAAATATTTCATTCAATTGTTTGTTTTGGTAATAGTCTCTGGAACAAGTTTTAATATTCACATATATATGTAGTGCACACAATAAGATTAAATAACTAGTAGAGTATTTTAGGAACAGAGCATCAGAGCTTTAGCAAAAAAAAGAAAAAAATGAAATGCATGTCTTGTAGCTGATCAAATACTAAATCCTTTATCGTGGAGGTAAAAAAAGAATGATCTCTAGGTAGAAATAAAAATACTTATCATTTCAGCCTCCACCAAAGTTGATAATTGCTATCTTATACCTGGACTGAAGTACAATAAAACAGTTTTAACAGCCTGATGCTTCAATTAAAAATAAATTGTTTCTGATAAGTAAGATTAGTGAACCTCATTGTTCATTCATTCAGCCCTTTTTTATTCTTTGCAGCATAAAGGACCTAATGTCAGGATTCTCTTCCAATAACTTCTGCGAATTCTTACAACCTTGTGCTTGTGTAACCAGAGATAGTATCTAGCCACTTTGTCGTCTTTCAGTTTCTTTTTCAGTCTTTTCCAATGACTCTTGCTGCCACATTACATGTCCAGAATATTTTTGTTTCAGTGTTACTGCTCTGTCTGCAGTAGTTTTACTTCATCTGGTTGGTTCTTATGGTTCAAATATTCTCAGCAAGTTTTTTCCAGCGCCACAGCACAAAAGCATCTGTTTAGTTCTGTCCAGTGATGTTGCTGCAAATTGTTTTAGCATTAGCTTCAGTGTGGAATATTAAATGATTTAGGGATATTTATGATGAAAATCATATAGGTGATACATTTTAAGATTTTCCTCTCTGTGAAATAGGAACCGAGAAGAACAGAATCTGGTAGCTTACCCTCATGATGGAAAGATTTACTTCTGCACTTCCCGCGACATCTCTCCAGACCAGGAGCTCCTTTTCTACTATAGTCGTGACTATGCTCAGCAGATTGGTAAGCAGTTATTCTTTCTTCATATTTCAACAAAATACAAGACTGAAGCTTATGTCTTTTAAATTTAAAATGCCTTTTCTTACCTTCCTATTTATTTTTCTGGTTCATACCTTCTGCTGCATCATAAACAATTATCTCTCTAAAAGGTGTTCCTGAGCATCCTGATGTGCATACTTGTCACTGTGGAAAAGAATGTGCCTCCTATGCAGAGTTTAAGGTCCATCTGAGTAGTCATCTCCACAGCCACTTCCCCAGTCAGGGACACAGCAGTACCCATGGATCAGGACACAGTAAGGAAAGGAAATGGAAATGCTCTATGTGCCCTCAAGCTTTTATATCACCTTCTAAGCTTCATGTTCACTTCATGGGGCATATAGGTATGAAGCCACACAAATGTGATTTCTGTAGCAAGGCATTCAGCGATCCCAGCAATCTGCGTACCCATCTTAAAATTCATACAGGTAAGTGAGGAAGAATATTTCAAGTTTTTTCCAAACAAGTATTTGGAACTGATTGAACTATTTTTTCACAGTGAAGACTGGTCTTGTTTTGTTCCTTCTTAGAATAAGGCCTTATTTGCATATGTATGACATACACTTTTTTTAGAAACCAATTTGATTTTGATTTTGGATGTCAAATTTTTAAGTGACTTTTTCACTAGGAAACTATTTTTCTTTTGCCCTTTTGCTGGAGTTGAAGAAGCATGCCAGCTGGTCTTTGCATGTGCTCGAGCACCGGAAACCTGAAGACCGGCTGGCGCATGCACACCAGCTAGCTGGTCTTCAGGTTTCCAGCACTCCAGTCCACTTGCGTTCCAGTTTGCTGAAAAGGTTCGCCATCACTGGTATAGATTCTTTAGTAATTTTAGGAAAGCAACTTGGGAAATCTTTGGAGAATTGGAGACTTATGTGGAATTTCTTGTCTATAGCAGAACATAAAATTCATGCATACTCCGTGCTATTAGTTACTTGCAGCACTAAAATCTATTGTATAGCCCTACTGTAATATCAAACATGTTGATAGCTTGGAATTTCAATCTATATTTACTGTTCTGTGGATGGGATGGGATGAAATGATCTTATGTAAATCTTTGTCTATTTTCAGGTCAGAAAAACTATCGCTGTGCACTCTGTGAAAAATCTTTTACTCAGAAGGCACACCTAGAGACACACATGGTTATCCACACTGGAGAAAAAAATCTGAAATGTGACTATTGTGATAAACTATTTATGCGGCGCCAAGATCTCAAGCAGCATGTGCTCACCCATACACAGTGAGTCATTCAGGAGAAATTCCAAATTATTTGTGTTTCTTTGTGTGTTTAATTTATTGCTTAGAAACTAAAGAGGTCCATATTTAAAAGACTCATGATTGTGATAGGACAGTTCTCAGAAGAAACCCAGATTTATCGGAAGAAAAATATATTAAGGTGAATAGTGTCAAGATCAAGGCTGATAAGCTGGTATTTAATTCTCTTTATCAAAAAAGCATATGAGGCCTAACCCATGATGAGTGGTAGAGATCAATGTTGACAACTGCATATATAAGATTTGTTATTTGGAACAGAAGATAGGAATTCTTGCAGGATGAAATTCTAAGTATGTGATGTTGAACAAAGAGCACCTCTGGATTATTTCCCACCGAATGTTGACTGTGCAGATGATGGCAAAGCCTTATGCATACAAAAGTGTGGTTTTCGGTATGCTAAATGGGAAATTTAAGATTAGAACTGTGAAATCTATGTCTCACAAGCCTTCAAATTCTAAAGAACTCTCAAATATAAAAAAATGTTTTCATGACTAAAATGCTATCTGTTTTCTCCATACCCATTCCTGTTTAGAGAACGTCAAATCAAATGTCCACAATGTGAGAAGCTATTCTTAAGGACAAATCACCTAAAGAAACATTTAAACTCTCATGAAGGAAAAAGGGATTATGTGTGTGAAAAGTGTTCCAAGGCTTATTTAACAAAATACCACCTTACTCGCCATCTAAAAATTTGTAAAGGACCAACCTCTAGTCTCTCAGCCCAAGAAGAGGAGGAGGAGGATTCTTCAGAAGAAGAAGAATTGATAAATTCTACAACAAATGAAAATTGCCAACTCAGAACCACCATGTATGTGACAGCTGATACACTGTCTTGACACAAATAAGACAATTCCTAAAATTGTTTAAACTTACATTCAGTGGCCAAATTCTCATCTATAATGAAAATGGCTTATCTGTTTTCAGAGAGATTACCAGGAACATTAAAACAATATAATTACCATGTTAATCTATTAAAATGGTATCATTGATGATGGTTGATGCATGATGGATACAGCTAAAATAGCACCAGATGTCTCTGTTAAAGATATGCTTAATGTGAAGGTATGCCCAAACCAAATTTTTTTCATGACAGTAAAGTGTTTTTTTTAATTGGAAATAAGTTTGTAGCTTAACTTAGTTCATTAAATTGATATTTGTTGTACATCAATGAATTATTTGCTCATTTGTTGACAACTGAGCATTTCCGGAGAATTAGAAAACAAAAATATAGTATGGGAATCTGAGTAAGGCATGCTAATGCTTGTGTTTGAAATGCAAGCTTAGTTTTAGCATGAATTTTACAAGGTTAGTCATGTAACTTTGCCTATACTGTAACTGATAACCATTTATTTTGAAAGGGAAATTCTGCTGCTAATATATTTATGGAATGAAGGTATCATTAAGATTTGTTTTCTTACAGAAAATTAAAATACTGCTTTTTAATCTGTGTACTGTTTTTTCCTCCTTTGAGTTTTTCCCCAGTATGTAGAAATTGCTTTTTCACCATAACTTTTTTTTCTTCATTAAACAATTTGTTTATCTATACATTATGATCTTCAGCCAATATTAACTATGCTGACATTGATAGTTCTCCTAGGTAAAAGTATATCTAAATTAATGGTCTGAATCAGAGATATGGTATAGTAATTAAGGCAATAAGAAACTGGGAGACTATGAATTCTAGTCCCGCTTTGGGCACCAAGCTAGGTGGGTGACCTTGAGCCAATCACTTTCTCTGAGCCCTAGGAAGGAGACAATGGCAAACTACTTCTGAAAAACCAGGCACTGTCCAAGAATTGAATACAAATGTGGAGGGGGGAAGAGGAGAGAAAAACCCAATATTGTTAATCTTAGCTATTTTATCTATGCCAGATTAGATTTTATTAATTAGCATATGCCTATATTATAAATATATTTGTATAAGATCAGAGAATCATGCTCTCACAAGGTATCCAGTCCTGGTTAAAAACATACTTGAAACCTTCCATGATATAGAGCGCTTCCTTTAAGTTCTCAGAAAGCTGGTTTTTAAATAGCTTTTAAACCAGATAGGTAATGTCAAAGGATTTAAGTGTTACGTGCAAACAGAATGCCTAAGTTTATCTTTTTTAATACAAATGAATATGTTAAGAAGATTAATTTCTTATATTATTGCTAGTGATTTTGTGCTTTGGCATATTCAAATTTCTAGCTGGTTAACACCTCAGAAAAATTTTAAGATGAAGGCCAAACTTCATGGTAACATGACCTTAAAAGTAGGTTTAAAAAATTGATTTACTTAGTATTTTTATTAAAACATGTATACTCGTTTCATGATTCCATTGCAGCTCCTCCAGAGCTGCGACTGCTATTAGCAGAATTACTTGCTTCAGAACTTGATGTGGTAACTGCTAGCCTCTGTCGAGTTCCAAAAACATCATTCACTGTAATGCCAAAGAGAGAAAGGTTACAAACTCTGACTTTAAAGAAGAAATTGACCTATTTCTTAGGATTACATAACTAGAAAATGAATGAGAACAGTCACCTGTGGAAATTGTGCTCATGTCCCAGAGTTGTAATCCCTGCCTCTCTCCTCCAAAGGCATAGACAAATGGTAGATCTGGACAGCAAGCTGCACAAAACAGGGCACCCTGTGGGCAGAAGACACATTCTCTTCTAATTTTCTGCTGCCTCAATACAGTAGCTCTCTCAACAAGACATTTCTAATTCAAATCAGTAAACTAAAATCAAAATTAGCAGAGGTTGTGCATATCCGACATCTTTAGACTTTATGTATTAAGAAATACAGTTCATAAAATGCAGGCTATTTGTCTCATGTAAGTATTAATGTAATTAGTATACTCACAACATAAATATACACAAGACTAATTTATTAAATTACAATACTATACAGACCAGGATTCTCACCAGTTTCATTCTGCATTCACTCCATAAAAGTAAGACTCTATAGGTATAGTTGCAGAAAAAAGACTGAAATTACCATTTTCATATCTCTGGTATAGACCAAAGAAGGCTTGTTTCCTAGGATGTCCCAAATTTTCACACATTTATCAGAAGACGTTGTGACAAGACATCCTTTGATTTGGCTACTTAACTGTAGTCCTGGAAAACATAAGCAGGTGCTTTTAGTATTAAGCCAGGAAGAAAACAGAAGAACACTCTTGCATATAGGCCTCATTCTTTTAGGGAATCTATGATTTAAAGCAGGGGTGTCCAACCTTTCACCTTCCCTGGGCCACATTAGAAGATGAAAATTTGGTTTGGGCCGCACATAAAATAAAATAACAGTAACAATACCTGATCATCCAAAAAACCATAGAAAACATAGTTAACATATTAAATTTATTTGGAAATGAAGTTAGTGAGATGTTTTTATTATTAATTATTTATTAAAAATTATTTTTATCAGTTTTTATCACGGGTTTTTATCATGGTTTATTTTCTGGCCAAATTTTGCGGGGGAGCTCGCCCGCCTCGCGCCTACCTCTCCTCCTGCAAATGGCCCAGCTGGATGAGGCAGGACTGGAAGGCAGAAGCAGCAGCAGCGGCGGGGGCAGAAGCAGCGGCGGGGGCAGTGGCGGCGGGGGCAGAAGCAGCAGTGGTGGCGGGGGCAGAAGCAGAGGCGGGGGCAGAAGCGGCAGCGACGGCAGAAGTGGCAGCGGGGGCAGAAGCGGCGGGGGCAGAAGCGGCGGCGATGGTGGTGGCAACAGCAGGAGGTGGCGCTCTGACGGCGCCTGCTTTTTCTGTTGCTGCTTGGCCTGGCGCTCGCCTCGCCCTGCCTCGCGCCTGCTTCTCCTCCTCCTCCTCACTGGCTCTGGCACAAAGGTTGGGGTGGGCACTGGGCCGCATTACAAGGTGACCTGGGCCGCATGCGGCCCTTGGGCCGCAGGTTGGACAAGCCTGATTTAAAGGCACCTCACGTATATGGTGCAGCAATGCCAACTGAAATGTATCTTCTTCCATTGCCATTATTAACAATTAAAACCATACAACACACACCCAACTAAGAATATGGAAGAACAATCAGTTGACATTACGTAACCATCTTGCAGGCTCATTATGGGATCCCCAAGTCAATGGAAGGTATTAAGGACCTTCTGGAAAGTAGGACAGGGATGGGGCCAACCTCAGAGAGAATGATGTTCCAGAAGGGAGGCCGCACAGTAGAAAAGACACACCACCTGGGTCTTGCCAGATGGAATTTCTTTGCTGATGACACTCAAAGCATACCCCTCCTGCTTGACATGGGTTTGGTAGCTATAATAAGGGAGAAGCGGCCCATCAAGTAACTTGGTTCCATGCAATGTAGGGCTTTAAAGATGAAAAGCAATACCTAAAATTGTACCTAAAATAAACTGGCAATCAGTGCAATTTGCAGAATAAAGGTACAGTGTTCACCTTCCTGGAAGTGGGGGCATGTAACTGTCCGTGCAATGGCAAAACTGGGGCACAATACAAAGCTGTGCAAAGGCCCTCCTATAATCTGCTTCTCAGGCAGGAGTTGTGGTTATAGGAGCTCCAGATTGAACACAGGGTCTCTGGAATATCACAGCCCCATCCAGAACCAAAGATGGTAAAGTTCCAAATCCAAGAGATCCCAAAATCTAAAGTTGCTCAATCTTCTTCAACTCTGAAGCCTAGTGTTCCCCATCCAGACTTCAACAGCCTCGGACACTGGAGCAAGGCATTAGAAGTACTGCTCAGTTCGCCAGGGACAGAGATAAATACCTGGATATCATCAGAGAACTGATGACAGTTCATTCCATGACAATGAATGATCTCACCCAGTGATTTCATTTAGATATTAAACAGAAGTGAAGAGAGTGCCAAACCCTGCTAAACCCCATATAACAGAGTTCAAAGGCAGAACCTCTTTTACTATCCCTATGATCCAACCAATGGATGTTCTTTATGCATTGTAGAATGGCAAATATAAATTTGCCTCAAAAATATTCACTATATAAGATATCTGACTCGAATGGGATTTCCTTAGGATCCTGACTGGGAAAAGAAATGCTTACCAGACACTTCTTCATCATGAGCTTTCATTGTGAAGACTGGTTTGTGGGAACGAGCATCAAGACAATATACAAATCCATCTTCTGTGCTAGCCTACAAGAAATTATTTCCAAAGATTTTAAAAATAAAATCAATAGGCAGGCCACCTTTCTCAATCTGAATGATTTTTCAGAGGTACATGGACGCGAAATCCCAGAACTGAACCATCTAGCCTGAAGGGCCATTGTAGAGAATTCTGGAAGCTGAAAGGACAGTGCCAAAGCTGGCAAAGACTGCACAGAGAACAAGCAGCTGGATGTTTGGTGGCCAACTCTAGCCATGCAGGTACCGTTATTCCTGATTTGATAACAAGCAACAGATCAGAATGATCTATTATGTATGGCAGCATAACTTGCTATATATGAGTAGATTTTAGACTTCACTGTCAAAAACCTCTACCTTACTTAATTCCATTACATCTCTTAATGAAATAAAGAACTATCAAATCCCAAGCAGCAAGACTTTCACTTACTAGGAAGTGTTTTAATAAAATATACATTGATTATTTTATATCTTAAAATATGCTGGCTGCTTTGAAAATCTTGGATGATACATTAGGGCTATGCGACATTTCAAGTTCTAAAGAAAAAAGATGCTCCCTAGGGACACCTGTTGCTAGGGTGTCTTACTGGAAAAATCTTTTAATCAACTTTTTCCAAGAATTGCCCTGCAGCTATAGCAACAGCAATAGCACTTAGACATATATATCACTTTACAGCCCTCTCCAAGTGGTTTACAGAGTCAGCAAACTTCCCCCAACAATCTGGATCCTCATATTACCAACCTCAGAAGGATGGAAGGCTGAGTTAACCTTGAGCCTCTGAGGTGAAGATCAAACCCCTGGCAGCCTGCAATACTGCATTCTAACCACTGCGCCACCACAGCTCAACAGCCTAATTCTGGCGAGCCGGTAGGAGCAATGAGCAGTGGAGACCGAACCGGCGGCTTGGGCCCGGGTTCCAATACTCACTTATCTGCTGAATTTGATGCGCAGCTCCTTTGCGCGGCACAGAATAGTGCCGCGCGGCAGCTGCTGAAGTGACTGGGATCGTGTAGGCTTGCAAGAGGTGAATTAGAATGCCTCTGCGCCTGCACAAAGTGTGCATTTGGCACGCGCGTGCATGCAAAGTATGTGCACGTGCACAAAACGCGCCCAAGCCACACCCACCGAACCAGTGGCAACAATATTTGAATCCCATCACTGGAAAAGGTGCAAATGCAATGCACCTCACCCCTGATCCTGTGAGGCATTCTATCTTACTTATTTAATAGGTTTTAGGGCTGTCTAACTCAAACAATGTGACTCTGGATGGCATACAACAAATTGAACTAAAATGCTGCATAGCCTGCATAAATGCATACAATAGAATGGATAAGACAAAACACAAAGAACTATTGTACTTACTAAGAAGTGATGAGGTGAAAAATGATTCCAAGTCACTCTTTCAACTTGTCCACTAAATCTCCAGGTTCTATGATTGTCCTGTGGACTTCTACAGTCATATAAAATGGCTGATCTGAAAAGTATCAATAAATATTTATTCAAATTTGGCACCAGATTTTTTAAACATTATTAACTAAAATGAATTTACCCATGAGACACAGAGGTCATTTTTTTTCTAACCTAATAAAAGACTCCTACTCCAGCTGAGTCATTAGTAAAAGTCACAGCAATCGCACTGGTTATAAAAGTAATGAACAGCAAATGCAAGCCTATTAAGTGGAATTACTGGCTACAAATGGTTTTGTTTCTAATTAAGTATGCATAGAAGGCTAATGCAACCTGATGCTAAAATCAGGTTGACTGTCCCTGTTGAGAATACACAGAGAAGCACTTCCATAAATCATACCAAAACTATAGTATATGCTTTAAAGAAGACACCGTTAAAGTATCTGTGTCAAATATCCTATAAAGGAAATACAGATAATCCTTGCCTTACAATTTTAATGGAACCTACTTATTATGGTCATAAGTCCCAATAGCTGTAAAATGGGTCACCCATATAACCAACCCCATTTTATGATATGTTTTGTGGTGGTTAAACAAAAATTGAGATGGTAAACCAAATCCATTGTTTGATCTGGGACTTTTTTCCTAAAATGAACCAAATACTATGTGTTGTAAATTGTGGTCTTCTGACTACAAGACACTGCAAATGGCCATAATGCAGGTTGGGTGCTTGAAATGCTGTCACATGACCGGGGGGGGAGGGGCTGGCCACCAAAGGTCATTAATTATCTTTGGGGAGGGATTGTCATAAAAGACTTTGAGGACTACTTGTATTACATTTTATTATTTATCTCTGCCATCATATGATTTATATATTACCTAATGTGATAGAAGCAATAGATTAGAACAAGCTTGTTCTTACTTGTCATAAGAGCCAGAAATGAGAGTCTGTGTTTCAAATGGGTGAAACTGCAGTGTTTGCACCTAAAAATAAATATATATTTGCATCAAAATGTAGTTTTACAATGTACATGATTTTAAATAATTCCTACTATAATTTTTTCACAAACAGAAAGGAGTGTTCAATGATCTATTTAATGATCTGTTTAACTGCTAATTTAAGGCAGAATAGCATACAACCATCAGCATGTACAATTAAAGTTAGCTAAACCTTCACTATGTAGAACAAAAAATCTGGAATTGTTAATTGGTTTGAACATTTATAATTAAATGTTATTTCTACAGAGCTCATTTCACTAGAATGCAAACATCTAAAGTAACAGCCATGGAAAACGAAGATCAAATCTTACTTGAATAATTATGTTAACTAGGAGTTGATATTAATTTCTCCCACTGGGCTCTGACTGCATAACTTCTCACAAAATTAGCGATTTAAATCTAAAATTTAAAGGAGTTTTTCTCTAAAGATTTACTTGTCTCATCAAACTAGGACTATAATATCGCTAAACGTGTACTTAATAGAGCCAATGAATGGTAAGTTGTAGAAACATGGGGGGGGGTCACAAATGCAGTTTTTCATCCCTAAAGCTGCCTATCACAACTTTTTTAAAAGAATGGATAAAAAAATCCCATCCTTCTTAGTACTTGATCATTTGATCTCTTAGAATTCAAAAACAATTTATATTGAGCTTTTGAACCTAGATTTATTTTGACTTTTTCATATTTTCTGTTTAGTTTTTAAAGCCAAAGTCCAACTCTATTTTAGTTATTTATATATTTATAAATATCATATTTAACTAGGCTCTGGGGTGGCTGCGTATTACAATGCTCAATCAATACAATGTCTGTATCGCTACAAACCCCTACAAGTCTACAGAGCTGTGGTTATCCCTTCACTCCTATATGGTCTACTGATGACACACCAAACAACATTTGAAATTTCACATACATCCTCTCTGTTCCATTCTTGACATTCATTGGCAAAACCATGTCTCCAGCTTCGAGGTTCACAAAGTCCACCAGCCTTGAGTCTCTGATTATCAGAGCCCAGATGTGCTGGTGAAATACATCATCAGAATGGACAAGCAACAATATGTTTCACCAGGTGCTCTCTGGTGTATTAAGAGACTGAGAAGTTGTTTACACAAGCACTACAAAGTCACTGCAAAGGAAATCCTACACCACTATAACATCCAACCAAGAGAACTGGAAACTGGCTGTTGATAGAACCCTCTGGTGAGCCTGCTTTACAAAGTGTCCACCAGCTTTGAACATAGGCACAGCCAAAAACTGATGGAAAACTGTGAAGGGTGTTACATTGTTATTACAACAATGGACTTCCAGTGCCCCCATTGTGCTAGACTGACTATGTTTCCAGATTGGCATTGCAGAGCTATCCTCATGCTCACAGATGAATTACACAACAGCATGGCAACAATTTGTCCTCAATCATTCTTTCTTTTTCCTAGATTATTAAAGAATAATGACCGTCTGAGGGGAATATAAAGGTTTCTTCAAAAATCACATAGAGATTTAAAAAACTTGAAATGATTTTGCTTATATTGCTTACACATGGAATAGGAAGATGTTCCTGAAATTAACACCGAAGTACTAAAGCTCTTCCAGAGAAGGGATAAGGAAAATGAGAAGCTAATTTTCTAGTGGCAAGTAGTATAGATACAAACTCTTTGAATGAAATTGGTTTTTTATATTTTACAAAAAAACAGTATTAGAGAAAAAACAAAGTTGCATTTGTTGCAATACATGTATATGATATCCTATTGTGCCAGATTTCCTTGTTATTTTGCTGCAATAGATGGATTTGACTATGCTTTTAGAATCATCAGCATACCTTGTCTGTGTGAAGGGAAAGTGTTGCTGCTGTTGAGCCCCTGGACATGTCCCAAAGAATTACAGAATGGTCAGCTGAAGCACTTGCCAAGACAGATCTAAAAGAAACAAGCATATTGATTTGCAAACAGCATCAATGGCAGATCTTAGATCAAGTCATGTTTTACCCTTCTTGTCCAAAGAATAGAGATGAATATCTCAAACAAAAGTGTTGCTAACATACACACACACACAAAGAGAGAGAGAGAGAGAGAGAGAGAGAGAGAGAGAGATTATTGCTTGTAAATAAAATCTAGTGACTTTCAGAAATTTTTGTTTTCATTGAGTGACAATAAATTGCCCAATGAATTAAATGAATATAAGGTAAATAACCAGTTTCTGAAAACGTATTTGCTTTCTTTTGAATTTTCTGACATTTTTGCGTGTTCTTGCTATGGATTGTTCTGGAACCTTCAAAAGGTCCTATTAAATGAAAAGCTATCCCTAGGATTGGTTCCTGTTTCATTCATGTCACAGATGAAGTCACTCTGTGAGTTGTGCCAGTGTAATTCCACTGCCCCTTTAGATTCTGTAACTGGTTGCATTATCTTTAGCTGTAAGAACTACAGCCGTTTAAACACGTCCTGATCATTAGTACCTCAGATTGCTGTATAGGAATTTTTGCCCAATCCTTCAACATAACTTACCTGCTGGTTTCAACCCATGCCACATTTCTCTGGGATTTAGGTTTGGATTTAATTTGCAACATTTATTCTTCTGAATAATATATTATTCAAAATTCATTATCTTGTATATTTGGATTATCTTTCAACATGACCTGCTTGATTTCAACTGATACACTGATGACATGGTATTGTCTTGCAGAAGTCTCTCATCCAAAGTGAATTCTCACTTGCTTCAATAATGTAACAAGTTGCCTGTGGCTTGAAAAGTTTCATTTTTGATTCATCTGCCTGTAGAACATTGCTTAAGAAGCCTATAAAATCAGGTGGGTTTTTTTGTAAACTTTAGGCAAGCATCAAGCTTCTTGTGAGCCATTGTTTCCACAGCTGTTTTTGTGAGCCAATGCTTTCACTTTGCTGCACTTGGCTTCTATGAATCTGGATTTTCCCAAGGTGCTTTCCTGAAATCATTTCCTTCAACCAAGGCAAGAGAAGCCTATAGATCAGGGGTCCCCAACTCCTGGTCCGTGACTTGGTACCTCTTAGGAAAATTAACTGTTGCCTAAAATCTTTACTTCAAGATATGTCTCTGAGTGGCCCTTGAGGTTTACAGCCTATTTTTGGCCTGATAGGTCTCAATTATTTTTCTGTAGAGGTCTTCAAAAATTTCTTTTGAGTTGAGGCACAACATGCTTCAAGATTTTGCGTGACACAAAATGTCACTGTGACAAGGAAATCCAAAGTTTGTGAGACTCGTAGAGAGCTGGGCTATCTCAAATCAGCCCCATTTAACTGCTTATATAACTGCCTGAAGATCATGCTTCACATTTGCACATCTCATGCTAGTTTATTCATGAAATAAATAAAACAAGCACCACACTTATTTCAAAACTGTATACTCGAATATTGTAGAATATATGTGTTTGCGTTTTCACATGGAAGTCTTGGTAACATTCAGCAACAAAGATATGTAAGGCTTTAGAATATCCAAAAAGTAACAAGTACTTAGAACTGTATTTTTGAAATATGCAATTACTGCCTTTAAGCCAAGATTGAGAAACATGTATTCTGCTAAGACCAATTTTGTGACTTCATGCGGTGATTAAGCCACACAAATTAATAAACCTGCATAAGTCAAAAGCATATTTCAAAAATATGTCTTCAAAGATAAATAAGATGAAATAAAGACAAAATCACATTATTTATGGTAATTGTCATACACATATCTATAATTATGATTTATTTCGATGTAGTGAAACTCAACTGTGCATTACTTTCCCTGTGAACTATAGAAATATGTTTTAAAGTCATTTCCATGAATTTATCTTTAAATATATATTTTTACCTGAGATGTTTATTCCATGAAAGATCAAGCACTGCATCAGTATGCCCCTGATGGTCTTCTTTGGATAAATTCTTTATGTAAAAAGATTAAGAACTTTTTAAGAGTTTCTAAATATAATAATAAAGCATGTTAATTCTATAACCCTTGCACAGGTTTCAAATGCGAAAGGCAATCCTTGCCCTTGCTCCTTTACTGTACTGTCTTAAATAGTTTTAAACATACAGGATCATTCTAGTCCAGGGGTGTCAAACTGGCAGCCCACAGGCAGGATGCATCATGTGCAAGCCACACCTACTCCAGCTCCATGAAGGGAAAAAACATTGCGAAACAACATGTGATGACGTGACACTGCAAGTTTGACACCCATGTTCTAGTCCAATATTTTCCACAACAGCTGGCAGCAACTGTTCTGAGAATATTCACTTTTTTTTAGCAATTAAAATATTTGTAAATATTAAATAGAAAATTAATTTAATAGTGCTCTATGTAAAAAAGGATAGCCAATCTTTCTGTCTCCAAAAGCCACATTGTAACTATCAAGATCAGCCTTGGACCATGCAGACACATGGACAGAGAAGCCTTTCCATGCACACTTATAGTTTTCTGGAGATTTTTTATCAGACAATGTACTAAGAAAAGACAACAGGCTGGGATGAATCTTCTCACAAACTACTATCTCCAGCAAGTCTGACAACTTGGTGACCAGCAGCAGGCAACATATAAAGTTTCCAAGAGTAACAAGTAGAGCTCATGTATATATGATAGAGACTAAACAGGTAAACAATTTTTTGTGATTCTTATTGAGAAAGTTTAAACTTTATTAATATGAAGTTTGCTCACACTTACCTTCTTTAATTTCTTTTTCTTTGCTTTCGCCTTATGTCCTAGTGAAAAGACTGGCTCTAAAGAATCCACTATGTCAAGATCCCATATTTCGATAACAGGATTCATTGTGCCAACAGCAATATAATTTCCTAAAGAAATATCCAAGTTAATCATGTATAGTCTCATACATCCTATATATATTAAAAACTGCTTGCCATTATCTAACATATAGAGGTGTGTAGTAGCTCCAAAGTAGGCAAGGGGGCCATGGGCACCCTTATTATACCTGCTATTCTTAGAGGCAGATGTTACTGTTTCACTACTGTCATAACCATGAATGGTCACTAAATGAGGCAGTTACTCAACAAGGACTACATGTATTGAGTTGGGGCAGCTCAAACACGTATTTTCTTAGGCCCATGGTATTATCCTGCAGCCTCAGCAACAAATTGTTTTTACCAGATCCAAAGCACTGCATACCTCTTCTAATGTGAATTTCTACTAGTAAATTTACATTATATTATTTCACAACTCTGTAAAGAATAAAGTTTATTTTGTTTCTTTAATCTTTTTTGAGTTAGTAGAAAAGGTCTCTCTGTTTATTGCAAGGAATAAGGTTGAGCACATAGAAGCACAGGAATCTTGAAGGAGAGCCCATTCAGCTCCATTGAATACTGGATAAAATACCTATTTGATTAAGCTTCACTTTGGTCATCCTCATCAATTTAATTATCAAAAATCTGTCACAGTTTTGGAACTTCATCAGTTTTCCTTGGATTTAGATGGAAAGGAGATGATGTGTGACACTGATGCTACACATAATTTCTCCCACTAGTTTTACAATGTTACATAATATGGAACACAATGATAGCCTAAGAGACTTTACTTCCTCAGGAAAGACAAAAACCATCAGAAAACAGTGCCCTGAAACCTATTTAGCCAGTTGTTCCAATAGCTTATCACAGCCATTGGAAAAACAATGTGATCATTATCATTAATGCTGGATAATCAGATTCTGTAATATTTAATCTCTTTCCCACAATCCTACAGGGCAATGCCTGGGGTATCTACTTCTAAGTTACACACTTTTAGAAGAAAAACAATCCAGAACGAAAACAGGAAAGGAAAGAGAATGACTACTGAGGTAAAAATATAAAAACTCAGCAAAAAAAAAGAAAAAGGAGAAGAAAAATGTGGTAGAAAACAAGAAAAAAAAACATTTAAAAAAATTGTCCTCAACATTTGTTCCCATCTCTCTCTGCACTTTCATACAGATGTCTCCTGCTAATCTGGGTATTATTAGCAATAAAATAGTACACTAATTTACCTGCAGAATTATTGGGACTAGGATCAAAGTTCATCCATTCCACACTTAAGGGGTATGCAGATAAAATAAGATCATGATGGACATAAAAGGAATCTTCTTCATGATTATACACTGAAAGAATTAAGTAACTTTAAGTAAATTTTAAAAAAATCATACCCTTATTACAAAAACATATAGAACATATTTATATGCTTGTTGTTGAGAGAATAATAAGATTAATATCATCACTATATCACAAATCAAAAATGAAATATGGGGAGATATTTCTGAGTTCCTTTACAGAGACTGTATTCTTAATCACAAAAAGATTGCCAAACATATATTGTAATCTTTCCTCTCTCCTACAGTTCAGTAAACTGTACTGAGAACTCAAAAGAAGGAATGCACGTTAGTTGAGGAAGTCCCTCACAGGTTGACAATATCAACACTAATCATATTTGATTTACTTATTTACACTTCTGCATTTATTAGTCTTATGCTACACAAGAGAATTTCCAATTAGCAGTACAAGAAACAGCAGAGCTCAATGCCAGTAATAAACATGTTAAGACTCCAAGAAACTGGAGGTCAAAGCAAACACAATTGAACCAAATGGATAAGTAGCCTGATCTAATATAAGCAATATTTCAATATTGACAAGAAACTGTGAGGAAGTGCAAGGCTATAAAAGTGAGTTTTATTTTCCCACCAAATGCATTAAGAAAACATGGGGAAGTGATTTACAAGAAATGGCATGATTCTATGCAACAAATGACAAAAATGCATAGTTTTACAAAATACTAACTGATCAATCTGTAATAATAAAAAATATAACAAAGCATTTATGTTCTTATTTTTAGGAAAGGCTATGAATCACACGATCAGGAAAAAAAGAATCTGACAGTAACACATAATACATCAAGCTCAAAATGTAGCACCTCAAAACAAATATAAAATACTTGAAATTGTGTTTTTACAGCAATTCATATCCTGTATAAAAAGCCCTTTTGGAAAGAGGGAGAATTCAAGCATAGAGTTGACCATTATGAATAAAGGTAATACAGGAAATCAACTTAATGAATAAACCATCCATATCTTTCACAGTTCTTTTTTAAAAGCCACAAGGATTTTAATACCTACCATGAACTTCTAGGCTACAGTGGTCCTTATCAACTCTGCCACATACAACAAGACTGTCATTTGACTTAATCACAAAGTCTTCTTTCTCATATTGATCCTGAAAGAATATAAGTTTGAATATGATTTTTAGTCCAATTTTCAAATCTTTATTTTATCACTGCACTTAACAGATATCATGAAACAATTTTAGGTGCATACAAATATTTGGGAGTGCTTACTTTTAAAAACTAACTGAAATCAGTCGTATTTTAAAAGACAATTTGTCTTGTAACCTAGTAAGTGACATTTTAAAAATCTTCTTAATGTTTTAAAAAAGAGAAACCATTTGTGCACTTCTTCCAGTCCCAGACTAAGCTTTCACAAATTTGAAAATAAAAAGTATTCAGAAACAGTACATGTGAGTAACTGAATGTGTGAGGATACAATTAAAATAATTATAATGAAAAGACAATTGGAAAAAGTACAAAATTATGACTTGATGCATTCTCGTGCTTAAAAGAGAATCTTCAATGTTAAGATAGCCGAAATTAACATATAGTTGCAAAGTATGTAGCAAAGTATATCAAGTATGTTGTTGAAACAGAAGCCCACAAATTCTACAATATAAAGACAGATGTTAATCAAATCATTTTTTTTTCAAATTGATTAATCTGAAAAAAATTCTTCAAATAACACTTATCACTTATGCCTACCACCCCAAACCAATACAGAATGTTATCTTTAGCCAGTATCAAAATTATGTATTTAAACAAACTTCAGTGTTAAGAAACAAAGCAATCATGCTTTAATACTCACAGTATCTTTAATAGTGATATATGGATCATTTTCATTAGTTCCATATACTGCAAGCCCTGCAAAGATTTCTCCGATGCCCTCAGTACCTATCATGACAGATTGTTCTTGATCAGACATAATTGTGAAAGTAGCATCTTTTGTAAAGAGACCCAATTGCACATCCTTGAATAGAGAAACTGTTTTTGTACAGCAGGAAGGAGAGATAAATACCTGCATTTTCTTCATCATAGTTATCCAAGTCATATTCTGCCAATTCATCATCATCTAGCTTATCAGTGTCCTCATCTTTGGGAGCAGAGCTGGCTACCTCACCATCAGCAACATCCATGTCACCTGAGGTTTCTTCTTGTCCACCTCCATCATCACCATCATCATCATCATCCTCTACCCTTCATGTAAAAAAGAAGTTAACAATGTTCTCAGTAATTTTGCATATCTTAACATTAAAATGCCACTATCTAATCTTTAGACACTTGTACAAATAGTTGGGTTTTTTTGCCAATAACTTTGCAGGTTCCATCTATCTCACTGTATAGCAGCTCAGGTAAATATGAAGATGAGTTGTAAATCTGACATTGTTATGTACTTGGGACATAAATTTAGAGCAATGACACGTTGCAACCCCATAAAGACTTAACAATCAACAACCTATCTCCTTTAACTGGAAAATACTTATTTGTGTGAAAAACAAATCACATTCTGTAGCGGTCTCTTCCTCACAAAAAAAACATAGTTTTAATGTTAGTACACTTCATTAGACATCAGCACTTTTAATCAAATGTAATGACTTAATTTTTTTCTATTCCAAAATTCTACTATAGAGTGTTCCAGTTTTAATTCTATTTTTTCCAAAACCTGAATTGATCTGTTTACTTTTGGCAGTTTATCTTAACAGAGTGTATTTAATCACAAATATTTTTCCATTACTACTTCTATGGTAAAAATTTCTTACATCATTTTCATATATCACTAACACAATTCCCACCTACTAGACTTATGCTGTAGATCACTCAGTCCAGTTTATATATTTCCATTGGACAAATGAAATTAGACACAAACTAGATTTTCACTTGACTAATTATTTTTAAATTGAAGAAATAGAGGTGTTTTGCTGTAAATTGACTTCACTGAACATCAGCTTTCTCAAACTCTTGTTCAAATGCAATCCAAACATACTGCAATCTCTCTTTAGCTTCAGTAATTAAACGCTTCAGTTCTTCCTTGTCAAGTTGTACCTGCAAGATAAACATGGAAAATAAAACCTCCTATACTTAAATCATGCCTGACTAACTTGAAAAACCAAGTCATTTTTAAACAAGTTTTATCCAACATATTTTAATTAGGATTATCATATGTAAATTGTAAAATGAAATAAGAGTAGAGCTACAGTTCTTTTTATATCGCTTTACTATTGTGTCCTGCTTGCCCACATTCTTGGTCCTTAGGTATGGCAGCTCTATTTCAATCAACAATTTTTGACAGCTTGATTTTTTTAAAAAATCCAGTCTGAGAAAATAAGTTGTAAAACTCTCTAGAAAGTCAACTATTAAATACAAAAACTGTTCTCAGGAAATGTAAATTAAGACACTTGGCTGTAAGAGGGACTATAGAAACAAACTGAAATTGAATAGTTAAAGTATCCTGTGATGTTTCCTAGTACACTATAAATCAAGGTAAGGCTATTCAGAAATGACAAACTAATCAATTCTACATGAAGGGCAAGAAAAATGCAGAGAATTACATATAAGTATTATACTGAAACATAGAGAATTATGGATACTATATAATACAAACAAGAACCATGGAAAAAATAGTGGTGCACCATGAAAACTCAAATCCAAAGTCATTAATGTTCTATTACTCTACCTTGCCAAGTTCACTAGTACCAGAAACTGACACTTTTCTCTGATTTTCAAAGGAAAATATACAACCCATTTTCTTAATTTAAATCAGCCTTAATTTTTAAAAATATATAACGAAATACACCTTCTTGAACTTGGTTGGCCTCATTTCAGAGATGAGACAAGATTTTAGTTTACTTTATTGTCATTGCACCTCGTACAACGAAATCAAACACCACCAAGATGGACGTTTATACAATCGCCTCCCCCTTTTTTCGCTTTCCACATCGCCGTCCTTGCTTTGCGTTTTGCTTAGCGACTAATTTAGCGTGAAGCTTCCAACGGCTTTGCTGCCCGAAATGTCTGTAGGAGCTCAGAAATGAGGTTGGGTGGGGGCTCCCTGCTCGCGGCTAGAAAGAAAAGGGACGCGTCTCTCACCTTGTCGGGCGTCTCCTTGGCAACACCTTGGGGCACCCAGGCAACACAAGTTACGGGACGACTCATGGCTCCAACCAGGACACGAAAGCAGGAACTGGGCAGCTGAAAAGAGATTCCCCGTACGCCGACACGTGCGCTGCCGACTTCCTGTTCCGCCCACAGAGTCTCCCTGTTGACGTCTTCATGAAGCCCCAAACACCCGCCCTGTTTCTGGTCAGGAGCTTTACAAAATGCTATAGGCCTGGGGGAGTGAGGTCATCAAGGAGCGACACGTGATTCTCCGCCCCTTCGCTATCGAGACAGAGATCGTGGCAATGCCCCACCCACTCCGCAACGTCACTGGTAGATATTTGAGGGGCGGGAGGGAAACCCTTTCAAGTCCAACCTGGACGACAAACGGTTAGGAAGCGACTCAACTGCTCTTTTGTGTATTGTGCACCTTTCGACTTCTTACCAGATTGAATGTTACTTCCCTTCTTACACCTCCACCCACCCCCAAAGGGAAGGAATTAAATAAAACTCGTGGGAAATCTCATGTCTAAATTACCACTATACTTGGAACGGATTTCCATTTTGCTTTCTGACCGATATAAAACTAGGAAGACTTGTTTTTAGGCTTACTGTACTTATTTTCTTATTTATCTTTATGCACTATTACTCTTAATCTTCTTATCACTCCTTATCGCCCATCCTCTCCCACTTGTGACTATGACTATAACTTTGTTGCTTGTATCCTTATGATTTATATTGACAGTTTCCTAGTGTGATTTGATTGCTTATTGTACCCTATGACTATCATTAAGTGTTGTACGTTATGATTCTTGACAAATGTATCTTTTCTTTTATGTACACCAAGCATGTGCACCAAGACAAATCCCTTGTGTGTCCAATCACACTTGGCCAATAAAAAAATTATATTTTCTTATTTAAAGCATTTATATGGCCGCCCAACTCGAATATGACCTGCCAGGTGGAAACATAACAACAGAAAATACTGTATAATGCTGCCAATTAAAAACAGTTGCAAGAAGCTGATTAGGGACTTGAGTACTTGACGATCTGGATATTTTTAATTTAATTTGAAGTTGCAGTTGAATTGATTCTTGATTACAGGTAGTCCTTGACTTACAACAGTTCATTTAGTAACTTTGAAGTTACGACAGCACTGAAAAAGTGACCTAAGACTATTTTTCACACATATAACCATTGCAGAATCCTCATGGTCATGTGAATTGTATCTGGATGTTTTGACAATTGACAAGGGTTGGTTGCAGTATCATGGGGTCATATCATCACCATTTGCAACCTTCTGACAAGCAAAATCAATGGAGAAAATAGATTCACTTAACCGTGTTACTAATTTAACAGCACTGATTCAGTTAACAAATGTAACAAGAAAAGTTGTAAAATGGGGCAAACTCACACATTTCTCACTTAACAACATAAATTTTGGGCTCAATTGCTGACGTAAGTTGAGGACTACCTATATTTATACATGTATAGTATTATAGTTTTCTTGGCATGTTTCATAAGAAAGTTTTGTTCCCACTTTTTAGCTAAGCTGTTTTTTCTAATAAAGGCACTGCACGATCCTGAATGCTGAAATCTGATCTGACTTCCCTGGAGACTATAAATGTCATGCAACTACTGTATCTAATTCAGAAACCGAAGAGGTACAATATAGTTTATATGCAGACTATCGTTATGGCAATCACAGCAAAGGGTCTAATTTTGCTGAATGGTAGTCATGTAAGTCTGTTGCAGCAAAGATGATAGAGAACTTATGGTTCGTTAGAAATTGTGGTGAATAAGATTTCAACTTACCACAGCACATCTCACACTAATATATATTGTGGTGCAAACAAATGTATAAAGTGGTTTCTTGCTTAAACTGGAATTTAGCTTACTGTACTCTGCAAACTCAGCCAATTATGACACCACAAATCAAGGCTTTAAAAACGGCCGTATTTGTTTTCCTGCTTCTCTTTCTTTCTTTTTCTTTATTCCTTGTGTTTTCCCATTGTTCATGTCTCTTTTTGTGACTTCCCTTACAAGAGTTCCGAATTATCAGAATGCGTTCCAATTTCTTTCACTCATTGGGTTAGCCTGTGTTTTGTTAAATTATAATTTGACCATGATATCTGGATTGACATGGCACACTAAAGTCACAAACCAATGTAAACTTAAGTCTATAGATCCAATGAAAAGAGCAACAGCACTTAGACTTATATACTGCTTTACAGTGTTTAACGGCCCTCTCTAAGCAGTTTACAGAATCAGCCTATTGCCCCCAATAATTTAGGTCCTCATTTTACCGACCTCGGAAGGATGGAAGGCTGAGTTAATCTTGAGCCTGGTGAGATTTGAACTACCAAATTGCAGGCAACCAGCAGTCAGCAGAAGTAACGTGTAGTACTGCATTCTAATCACTGCCGGGAAAAGATTTTCTCTCTTTTGTGAAACTGCAAAATTAATAGCTAATGTTGAATATAGGGTTTTGCTGTCTAAACACACAAGACAAGTTTATCCATAAAAACATATTTTAATTCCAACAATTAATTAAAGATCATATACCATTGTTGCTCACAACAGTAATATACAATTTGCACAAAACATGGCTGATCTGACAAGAATGTTTTGCAGGCTGACTGTGTGTGTGTGTGTGTGTGTGTGTGTGTGTGTGTAGACAGATATATGATTAGAGATAGATATCTTTCTTAAGGAATTTAATATACCAGAAGTCATGCAAATAATTTTAGAACAGTAACACAATAGGAGCAATCACTTGTTGACACTACCAAAATCATTCAAATACAGAAACATTAATCAATTGATAAATATGTACATACACTGTATTTTTGTTATTCTTTTTGTGGTCCCTTCTGATATATATTAAAGCATTCTCCCATCTTACCAGGTCCTTATTAAAGACAAATCCAAAAATAGGATTTAAGAGTATTTTCTACCAATACTGACCACCAGTATAAATTCTTGAGATATCTATCTTAGATCCCTATATTTGAGGCACTTGACCATTGGTTGAGGGTTGGGACAGGAAAAGCCAACACAAGTATTATCTCCAAACCAATATTAAGTCTGATCCAGAATTCTGGATCATTTGAAGTCAGAGGTTGTCTTCACCACATAAAATCTTCCCTTTTTACCTGATTGCATTCATATTTAAACCACCATAAATATTATGAGTTTTAATCTGTGTTGTAGGAAATGCTAACATTGCAGGGGTAGCACAAGATACATTCTAGGGAGGCACACTCAGTTCCTGTGATTTTTTCACCTCTATATAAGCACCAGGCTGCTCTGTAGCTTTTGAGTTCTATAATTTGCAGAGGATAAGACTTCAGAGTAAACCATCAGGTCCTGTGCAATAAAGAAACTGATTAGAAAAGGCTCTCATCACTACAAAAGTTGAAAGCCACCTAGAAGCATTACCTCAAGGATCTGGATCTCCTTCAGTAGTGCACAGCACCACTGATAATCAATTCAGCAGGATAGAAGATGCATATTAATATAAGCAAGTATTTTTTTAAAAAAAATCAAGATGCAATGTATTTTACTTCTTTTATGACCCTGGTGTGTTCCAAACAATTTTTTTTGTTCTTTGCTATCTTTTATTGCAAAATCAGTATTTGTAAGATCTACACAACAATTAAGTCATCATGCTGAAACTTGAAGCCGACAAAAATTAACACTTTTGAGTATAGCTATAAAAGCTTAACTCCTTTGTGCCACAAGACTATTGACATAAAACAAACTGCCAGCTACTATCAATGCAATCCTTGGCAACAAACCCTATAGTTACAACTAATACTATTTTTTTACATGGGTGATTGCATTGACAGAACAACAGGTATCACTAAAACCACTCATTTGATTTGCTGATGTAGGTTAACTAAAATGAAAAGAAACAAAAGTATTTGTTGTAGAAGGAAATGGATTTTCATGCTGCTCTGTTACAAATAAGGTTTGAAAGAAACAGGTTTATATAATTCTTACATATCAATTTAAATTTCAGTCAAGAGGTGGGTCACATTCTATTATATGCCTTGTCACTTTACAATACAATTTAGAATTGTTTTTCTCTTTCATTTTTCATTTTCATTCACATGTTGCATGTACTTGTTAGTTGGTCTGAATTCATTAAAAATAATTCTGAAAAAATAATTCCAACATACTCTGAATCAAGTACCATAATATATTTCCTTTAAAATCCATTGTTTTGAAATTCTTCCCCTCCTTCAACATCTCTCTAATCTTCCACAATTGCCATTGCTCCACTGTTTCCATAACTTTTAATAAGTGGGATGTTAAATTCTCTAAGTCAGTATTTCTCAGCTTCAACAACTTTAAGATTTGTAGACTTCAATTTTCCAATTCTGATTGGGGAATTCTGGGCATTAAAAACTGGACATCTTAAAGTTGCCAAAGTTTAGAAATGTTGCTGTAAGCCAGTGGTGGTGAACTTTTTGGCAACAAATGCCAAAACGGGAGCGTGCGAGCTCACCAGAAATCAGAAGAGCAGCTCACCAGTGTGCGTGTATGAGAGTGCCAGAAATTGGAAGCTCAGTTTCCCAGTGTGCGCATGCACGCCAGCCACCTGGTCTTCTGGTTTCTAATGCACATGCATGCAAGACCAGTTGGCCGTGCGTGCATGCATGCCAGGGGGCTGCTCTTCTGGCTTCCAGTGCTCTTGAATACACGAAGATCAGTTGGCCAGCGTGTGAATACGTGCTGGGGAGCTGCCTCTGCATGCCACTTCCGGCATGCATGCCATAGGTTCGCCATCACAGCAAGCTGTTAAACATGTCTGCACTTTTACCCATCACCAACAAGCAATGAATAGGTGAACTCTCTTAAAAGTTCTAGTAGCTTAAAACACAGCTTCAGAATTAAGAAATGGAGGTCTATTCAATCTGTAACATTTAGTCAGCGTCAAGCCTCATCACTAACACTATGGATATTTTGGAATAAGTCTATTTATAGACAGAAAATGAATACAAATTCAGAGCTTTGTATCACCATGATTTGCTGGACTAATTTGGCAACTCAAGTTTTAACCTCTGCTCATGTTTTTTCTCCAGACCATGATTAACACAATCTTATCTTGCTATTTCCATACCACAGTATCTAATAGAACAAAAGTGCATAAAAAGAATGAGGAGAATCAGGATTATGACTGGGCTAGAATGCTGTTTGGTAGATTAGCATTCTGGGCTATTCTACCAAAGCAAAGGTCATAGTTTGCTTTCTATTGCTGATGAAGAAAAATTGTCTGGTAGTATATAACTTTAATCTATCAATTTAGTTAAAGACTATACCTACTGTAACAATATTCCTAAACCATCTTTTGATCATATAAATTTAGGGCAGGAGTGAATAAATTATTTTCAAGTGGTTTTTGTTGTGCTTTCTGGGGTGCAAAGGATACGGTGATACAAAATTTCAGCACTGGAAGTAGTGGGAAAAACCTGTCCCATTTGGAATTGAGGGGATATAAATGAAATACACTAAATTAAAGTTTAGCATGCCTGCATTGTTTTTTGGGGGAAAAAAAATGCAGAAAATACAATGCAACCTCCCTTCAAATTGTCATGCCTGCTGGAATATAATTTTATTGGTTTGACACCATGTTAATGGCCAACTGTCTGGTTTAGAACAAGGGCAATAAGCCTGATTAAATCTTTGCATGAAGAATTTAAGTTTATTTTTTTCCAGAAAAGAGGAAAGTATACTTGATAAAGATCTTTACTGAGAGCATAATCATGTAAATAAGTATACTTTCTAGCTCCTATTCAATTTGTCTGCTGGTATTGTAAGCAGATTTATCTTGGAAATACGCTATAGCAATTTTGGGAGAGTTTTCTCCACAATCACTCAAAGCATCAGAATAATATTGTAGATCCTAAATCATGTTATATATGCCTATTAATAATGAGTTTGAATAAACATCTGCCTGATCTCAGACTATCACCAGGCTGGTGCTATACTGCACTACTGACAAGTTTGATTTTTCTATTAATGTCAAAATAAGCAAAGACAAAAATACTTTTTCCTGCATTTTTCTCTCATCCAAAAGAAAATGTGGCTTTCTAAAGGCAATCACAGAGTGGTTCTACTACAAAAAAATAGAGCGTCGCATAACTGCTTTCATCATTTCCCTCATAATTGATTTTGTTGATAACAGAGGATGGATGTTTTGGTGGAGAAACTTTGAGGCACCCAAATAAAGGATATCATCAGAACCCTGCACACAGTTCAATGAGTAAGACAAGAAAATTAGTTTTTCTGCTCCTGTCATTAATATAATTTACATGACCTTTCAAGGGGAAGAGGGAATAACATTTTTTGTACTGTATGTGTTCCAGAGTTTATATTCTGGAATTATATTCCAGTGGACAGGTATCACCACAGAAAAGCACACTTCCTGGTTCTGGATAAATGCCATTGTTTAATTAAAGGGATTCCAAGTGTGGGTCTTCTCTTCATCTCATTGGCCAGAGGTTAAACTTCATCAAGTTCTCAGTAGTTTGGGGGATATCAGGTCACAAAGATTGTTTGTTTATTGTAGCACTTCTTTAATATGGTTGACTTGTGCACACTTATCAGAAAGACTGGCCCCAAATGCATTAATAGTAATTTTTAATGTGAGAACGAGGTTGGCCAGACAACCATTACTGATAGTAGCATGTAGTGCCCAATTTCATTTTGCCATATTAATTTCTAATCAAGAATACATGTATTTGCGATTGGCCTTATTATTATTGAGCTAAGCAAAGAAAAATCAAGTCTAGGGCATATAAATTCCAGGATCTTGGTACTTTCTCAATTTGGTTGTTTTCTTGTAGACATTTCATTACCCAACTAGATAACATCATCAGTACACTCTGTGCTGTGCAGGCAAACAATCTAGAACTAAGGAGTAATTTGCTAACAGTGAGAACAATCAATGGAATGGCTTGCCTTCAGTAGACTGGACAGCAACTGGTCTGAAATTGTTATAGGGTCTTCTGCTTTAGCAGGTAGTTGCACTAGGAAACTTCCAAGGTCCCTTCCAATCTGTTATTCTGATCTATGTATTATACATAGAGTACATAGAATTGTAGAAGTCTAATATGATAATTGTTTAATATTTTAGTTTGCAATGTATTGGATAAAATTTCAATTTATTCAAAGAGCACCCAAATATCTAAGGAAAAAATATTTAGGATACTTCATAAAAAGATACACTATAGTTACTTCCTAGGATACTTCCTAAAGCTACACTATAGTGTATTTATCCACTATAAATACACTATTGCTATAGTGCATTTTTGAAACTTTAAACTAGACTGTGTGCAACTTCAGAGAACAGGGGCAGAAAAAATAAGGAGCGAGATGAATTCAGTCAGCAGATTTGAGGTATCATTACAATATTTCAAAGTATTTGTTCTATTTTTACTGTCAGGAAAAGGGAGAGCTTTGGATAACATGAATCTCTACCAAAATACTTTACCATCAAAACTATACTTTGAATGTAGCCAAAATTGTTTTTAGAATACAGCCACAATGAGGGCTTCAGTATTCTACAGCATCATACTTAAGTGTGAGTCAGGAAATAAATAGAATCTTAAATGCAGTATGACAGCTACGGCTGGAATTTTGTCTTATTTTGTTTACTTTAATCTATTCTAGTCAGTTCTTTAATAGTAATAAATCTTCAAAACGTGTGCCATCTCCAGTCATCTTGATTCTAGCCCAGCAAAAAAGGTGTCTAAGAAATGTATAATATGTGTGTGTGGAACTGTAAATGTGTATATAGTCTGTAATGGCTGGCTAATGTCAGTTTCTGAAGAAAAGAAACCAGATTATGGGGTATCCCACCTTTACACATTACTTTTATTGTGAAAAAATGACATGGGTCTTTTAAACAGCAGCCATTGATGCCATTGAAAAATCTAAATGCTGAAATTTAAAGTCTATTTTGAAATGGCAGAACTGTAAATCTTTGGAGACCAGTAGCCACACCAAACAGAAGGCATTGCATTAAACATGAAACATCCACTTCATCGTCTATCAAAAGGCAGCTTAATGAAAATAGATAAAATTCATTTAATTACATGCAGATTAAATTCCCCATCTGGAAATTAAATTTCAAAGGAAAGTGGCAAAATGAATAAATATTGTTATGTCCAAAAAATGGCAGTTGATAAAAGTTGAAGGCTTAGGAAGAATTCACATGGTACTCAAAGGCAAATGTAGTTTGCTACTCGATATAGATACAGCCACAAGCTTTAACTTATCCCAATACGTGTGTTAAATGTTGCATGAAGAGGCATTGGGTGTCAAAAATGTCAAAATGTTGACTAGGATTGTCGAAGCCAAGCTTCATCTTTTTTTTTTTTTACTTGTGTCATGTGGTACAAATAATTTGATTGCAACCTTGGGATTGTCTTGACTTTATAGGCATATGCAAGTCACATTTCATATTTTATGTGCATAGTTCAAAGAGATTTAGATTCCTAAATATCTGACCTTGTGAACTGGGGTTCAGCTTACCAAACATGTTTGTTCATTACCAACTATTCTGCAGGTATTCATTGCTTAGGCTTTTCATTACTTGACTGTGACTTCTGGTTTCATTTAAAAATAAATACATAACATGCCTTTTTTTCTCCCCAGTACAAACGCTTTCTCAATGTGCCATATTTCTTGAAGTCCCATCTTACAAAAACAGCCAAAGGGATGATTTCAGAACATGAAGGAAAGAAGCTGAATAAATGAAGCTATTCACTAGGCATTCAGACAAACCCACTTTTTTTTTTAGTGAAAATGAGTTGATAAATGGAGTTTTCATTTGATATTGGAGTTTGTGTGTGAGAATAAAAAACATATTTATGTAACTGGAGACAAGTAAAAACCAGCCATAGTCCTTTGTATGGGAATGTAAGTTCCTTCCCATTTAAGTTTTACATTTAATTTCAGACAGATATTGTTTGAGTTATGACCATAACTGAGTTTAGAAGTACGATTGTTAAGTTATGTCATAAAACAAATAACTTATATGACCATCCCAATTGTATGACCATTTTCACAGTGGTAACTAATGGTGGTTACTAAGCAAGTCATTGTCCACTATGTGCTGGCTTTTGCTACCACATAACCAGAAGTGCTGGTTTCTAGCAAAACTGTTGTAAATCACAGTTAGATGACTGTGAGGGGCTGTAAATGGTTATGTGTGGGCTGGTGGCCAAGTGCCAAAATGCAGTCATGTGATCATGGGGGGAGGCAACATCAGAACTTTGAAGCCTGGTCATAAGTAGATTTTGTGGGGGTCTATCGTAACTTTAACTGGTCATTAAATGATCAGTCATTAAGTCACTATATCAAAATATAACTATTTTCCTCTCCAACTACTTTACTCTTCTATCTTATAGTACTGTCTCATCTGTATGTATGGACTTAACTTTTATCTTTACTTGCCTTCCTACAATATGATGATTAATGGAAATATAAAACTGATGAAAATTCAATATTGGGAATTCTTTTCTTTAGGAGGCAGTCAAAGCCAAAGACAAAGTATCATGTATGGCTGGCTTCTTTGATTAATACATAATACACATCTTTTTAAAAGATATACTGTACAAATGGCTCCTGTTGAAACTGTACAGCAAAAGCATATACAACATGAATAACAACAGATGTTAAATCATTATTAGTTATATGATCTAGGTCGTCTTTTTAGTTATCTAATTATTTATTTAATAAGATGAGTGTTGCATTGTTAACACACAGATGTTTCCAGCAGCTTATTATTCAACACTTGAGCCTTTGCAGAAGGATTGGAAGTAGGAACTTGGATGAAAGCAATCTCTCAATTAGGAGATTGCAGACACAGCAAAAGAAGTGGACCAGCCTCGTAGTCCATTAAATTCTTAATAAACCTTGCCATTGACCACATGATCATGTAGCTAACATTTGGCACAAAATTCTGTCTTGATTCTAAATCCTTCAATCAGTTTGCAACATCAATAAAATGGTAAGCATACTTTAAATTTCAAAAATATGTAAAATAGAAATCTGACACTGGAACATGACATCAATTCTGGAGGAATAATCAAAATAGTTGCTATTAATGTTGCTACTAATTTGCACTGAAAAAGAAAGAAATAGAAAACATCACCATCTTTCTTTCTCCTGAAGACAACTGGGAGTCCCAGTTCCTAGGAACTTATGTGATAATAAGACAGTGGCAGAACACGGAAAAGCAGCAGTAATATAGGTGGACAAATCCTCCGCTAATTTTAACTAGGCCATTTTAATTTGCTTTGTCTTGCACCATGCTCTTCCTGTCAGAAAAGGATGAAAGAATGTAGTTGGTGCCATCCATGTCTGAGTAGCCCAGAAAGGATCTCACTTGCCCTCCCCCTTTAAACATGGCAGAGCTTTTGAAATCCCTCCAAGGCCCTGGGTGAATTAGAGGGGGAAAGCCATTGGCAGCCACACTGGAAAAAGCAGAGAAGCACAGGTAGTCCTCAACTTACAGGTAGTCCTCAACTTACAACTGAGCTCATAATTTATGTTGCCGAGTGAGACAGTGAGTTTTGCCCCATTTTACGACCTTACTTGCCACACTGGAGAAGTGAATTACTGCAGTTGTTAAGTTACAGTACAGTTTGTTAAGTGATTCTGACTGCCCTATTGACTTTGTCAGAAGTTCACAAAAAGCGATCGCATCACGCTGGAACATTGCACCCTTCATAAATATGAGTCAGTTGCCAAGCATCTGACCATAGGGATTCTGCAATGGTGGTAAGTGTGAAAAAAGGGCATAGGTCACTTTTTTCCAACGCTCTTGTAACTTTGAACAGTCACTAAATGAACTGCTGTAAGTTGAGGACTGCCTGTAGCTTTTTCCCCATTATATGAGAATCCAGAGATTTGTGCAAGAGTCTCTGTGATTCTGGATTTTTAAACTTCTTATCAAGGGGATCCATTCTACAAGCTTTTTTCTTCTTCTCTGTCCCAGTTCCTTTGGTATTTATAGGCCAGTACCGCTAAGATGGAAATTATTATGTCTTAACTGTTTTCACAAATGCCATTTAACTTTCCTTTTTCCTTTCAAAACAGAACAAGCCCTCAGGATTGAACAGGACCATTTGTTTTGTTTCTTATATTCACAAAATGTTACATCACAATAACGGTTTAGATTAAATTAGTTTCCCATTACAAGCTTAGCTCTAAACCTGACTTCACAAAATAAATGGCTGGGTTCTTATAACATGCTATGCCCAGCCAAACCATATTGTGGCTCATTGTGTTGGCCTGGTTCTAGCATGTTGTGGGAAGTTGGCTTTAGAATGCATCCTCAGCTTGGTAAAAAACAACAACAACCCATTCATATACTTTTAGTGTTGCATGATCCTACATCCTGAACCACTGTTTGGCAACTTGGCAATTAACACATACAGGACTTTCAGATGTGATGTTATAACAGCCCACCTGCTGTCTTACTTACTAGGAAGCACAGCCACAAGGGAAGGACTGCAAGGAGACAGTCACAGCAGTGGTCAGCTTCTTGCCCCTTTAAGCATTGCAATATTCAGAGAAAGGAAGAGGCTAATTACAGACTGTACAGCAGGGGTGGGCAAGATGGACGTTTCACTGTTCAGTCACCAAACTGTGCCTGTAGAATTCTAAGGTAGTTTAGGCACCTTTGCAAATGCTGTTGCTTACAGTATATATTTAAAAAAATCTTTAAATGAGAAGTAGCACCTTTATAAAAGAATATAATTGTTCTTTTGTGTCATCATCATCACGAATATCTCAAAGCTTATGAACCAGCCATAATTCATTTCTATCAAAGGAAAGTTAGCATGATAAACGATTCTGATGGAATCTAGTGTACCTACAGTTCACAAAATAACAGCTGATCCAATCAACATTGTTGAGTTTGTGTGGCACTTATTAAAGTTGTCTTAAAAATATTTGTCACTGAATAATCCAAGGCCTGGTACAGGCCTCTGTAAGCATATAGTTGACTCATTCTGAATTTATGGCAAGAAATCCCTCTATAGCATATATTTAATATATAATTAAAATAAATCATCTTGATCATAACCTCTGCCTAGTAACAAAATACCATCTTTTCCCTTAATAAAGACCCAGGATTGACCTTTCATATATAACTAGAAATCTTCATCTTTAAAACTCTACTCTGTGGGAATTGTATGCATCCAGAAA
The DNA here is from genome assembly GCF_049901715.1 of Pseudonaja textilis. Lineage (NCBI taxonomy): Eukaryota > Metazoa > Chordata > Lepidosauria > Squamata > Elapidae > Pseudonaja > Pseudonaja textilis. The sequence continues at coordinate 52,300,109 of NC_141994.1, forward strand.
ATAAACCCTGAAATATATCTTCACAAATTGAATTGACAGTGAACTAACATTGCATTGTCATTTTTCTTGGAAAAATTAAGCACAAACATAACATTTCACAAGTACCATTACCATGCAAATGCATGTTGAATTTCATTGCTGTTTTAAGTCCCAAACCACAACTAGCATGCAGATTTCCCCCTACCCCAAATATTAAAATTCTTGGTAGTTGCACCTCTTTGGTGTAATCAGAACATTTGGGCAAGATTGTATCAGTTTTAAAGAAAGCAGATGAACCGAACCATTTTCATATATATGTTTACACAGTGCATGTTTCACCATTAAAAACAAAAGAATAACCAAACTTAACATATTACATTCAATTTTAAATATATCTTTTGGGGAAAACAATTTAGAACCATCCCATTTATTTAGGAACCATTAAAAAAAATCCCACTAACAAATTGTGAAAATACATTTTCACATTTTTAACAGTCTTTATCATTTTTTTAAAATTTTGCTAATATGCAAGTAATCCAGTCCTATATTTCTTAAATGTGTAATACAATGGACTTTGAAAGTGGGAGGTATTACGGGGCTTAGCCTCTCCTTCCAAACAAGAAAATAACAAACAGAACAGAACATTGTGTAATAAAAATCTGATGTGTTGGTTTTGACAAAGAATTGTTCCATGGCATTCTTGTTCTTTCAGGACTTCTGCCCTTTACCAGCACTTAGCCCATCTTCTGCTGGCGTTAGCTATACAACAGCACTTTTGCATCCAGAATGTGAAAAACATGTTATTCATAGGACACCAATGCACTCTTGTAGTTCCAAAAATGCCCAGGAGTCACTTGTACCACAACATCTTGCCCAAAAGAAGATTCAAGTAAGTGGCAGCACCTTTGGCCCATAACCGCAATGTAATATTCCAGTAGGAAAAGAATTATATATTTGCTCAAGATAATACAACAGCAATATTTCACATGCAGCATCTCTGATGAAACTTCAAACACTTCCAGAACTTTATACAATGGAACCTTTCGAGGATGATAAATGAATCGACTGGATCCGTGTTGCCAACGTCCTCTGTAAATCTTGTAGAACATTTTGGCCAGGTGAATCTCCATTTTTGTCATACAGCAACTGTTTGAAAGCTTCATTTTCAATTAAGACCATCATATTTTTTAGAAAGTAACCCTCACAAAAAGAAGCTAGTTCTGTGACTCCAAGAAACTGAAGATGGATAATGAAGGATAGGAAGAGAAAAAGAAACACAAATAAATATACAAATTTATACGGTAATTGCTCACTGAAGTTAATTCTTTAGCCCACAGTGCTTCAGGCTTATTCAATAGTATCCAATATCTCTTGGCAATCTAAGGTAGAACTACAAGGGTAATACTGTCTTATGTGACAAATATCTCTCTTAGAACAAAGAATATGGAATTTAATCTGTCCTCCTGATACTAATTTACCAGTTTTTTATCTTTCCTTCTGGGTATTAAATATATCTGGTAAGGGGAAAATTATTCCGAGGATTTAACAAGTCCCAATATAGTAATAATTTGGACCAAGTTTGTGTCCAACTGATTTTGTCTGTTAAACCCAAAATCTACACCACTAGGATTTAGTTGTATTAACAAGATATAATGGTTGTCTCTTGTTATATGGAATGTTAAAGGGTTGAGTTCTTCCTAAAATTGAATGGAACTGAATAAAAAATAAACTTAATGAAAAACAATCTGAAAATGGCTTTGGACACAGTGATAAGAATTGTATTATAGATTGACTCACAAATGTATCAGACTATTTAATTGGAAATACGAAAAAGAATGCTTTCTGAATTATGAAGTGAAAGAAATAATGCATAAGAAAAAAATACAAGACAATGATTGCTCAAAAAGTGAAGCTGGATGATACTGTACTGATGGATAAATGTATATGGAATACTTGTGACATTACAGAAATATGTCCTTTGGGGGGATGCATGTATGCATACTATTGTATGCAAACAATGTCATGCTGTAGGCTTAGAATCAAGTGATTTATGAACACTTAAGAAGACTGTATGGTCCAGTCAGTTTGATGTAGTGGTTAATGCAACAGACTAGAAACTAGAGACTGTTAGTTCTAATACTGCCTTAGGCACAAGCCCAATTGGGTGACTTGGGCAGGTCACTCTCTCTCATCTCTATAAAGCAGGTAAGTGCCAATCACTTCTTAAATGTTGCCAAGAAAACTGCAAGGGCAAGTCCATCCATCAAAGGCACCAAATAATATTAATAATGTACTGAAGCTAGTATGCTAGGAAGGCTTACTGAGAACTGAAGATACCAAACTGGCCTACAGTAAAGACCAAAGGAAGAAGATAAAAGAGGAATGGGAAGATAAAGCATTACATGGCCAGTATATTTTAAAAAATAGCAGGGAAAACAGATAATAACAAGATCTAGCAATGGTTAAAAGCAGGAAAGTTGAAGAGATAGAAGAGCTAATTCTGGTGGCATAAGACCAAGCCTTAAGAATAACTGCATACAAAGCCAGAATTGAGAAGACAGCGACAGCAAGTGCCACTTCTGCAAAGAAGCTGAAGAAACAGTGCCTGTTGCAGACAACTACTGCAAGATCACGCAGACTGATGGCAAACAACAGCATGACCTAGTAGCAGCAAAAGGATTGGAAGATCTGCAAGAAATACCATTTGCCTGCAAACAAGAACTGGTGGGACTGTTCGAGCAATAATAGCACATAGTCATAGAACATGTTTATAGCACATGTTCTAGCAATAATAGCAACAATCATAGAAAACAAAGAAGCTAAAGTGCTCTGGGACTTTAGGATTCAAACAGATAGGCACCTGCCATATAACATGTCAGATTTAATTGTCAGTAAGAAAGACAAAAAAAAAAAGAAGTCTTCGTTGCATCATTTGGATAGTGGGCATGGCAGGACCTGAAGCAAGAAGAGAAAAAAACTGGAGAAGATAACAAAATACAAATACCTGCAAATAGAATGAGAACAATTGTGGCAAAAGAAAGCAAAGGTAGTACCAATAGTGATCGGTGCCTAGGGTACAATCCCAAAACAACTGGAGCACCATTTGAACATCATTGGCATTGACAAATTCACCATCAGGTAGTTGAAAAAGGCAGTTTTGTTTGGAACAGCTTATATCCTGGGGCAATACCTCTAACATCATTAAATATCAACATCTGCCAATCTCAGGTCTCTGGAAAGGACTCGATAAGTGGATAAAAATGCCAAATCCAGTCTGAATATCTGGCTGACTGTGTAATGAGCCATAATAATGAAAATGATGCAACAAAAAGCACAGACCTTGTTTAACAGAGTAAGTGGACAATTGCAACTTACAAATACAGTAAATAATGTTTTATAGAAATCTGTATAGCTTTCAATTTGCATACCTTGACAGAAAGTTTATTAAAGCAGGGAAAATGGAAAAACATTAAGATGAATGTTGCTAGAAAAATAATAGGTAGTATCTGGTCTGTTGGATCTAAGCATCTGAAAATATTTGTGTAGAAGAACATGTTCCTGCTAAACTGTGTTACATGGAAATGAAAATAAGAGTGTCACAGGGAAAAAAGATTATAACAATAGCACTTAGACTTATATACCGCTGCATAGGGCTTTAGAGCAGGTATGCCAACCGCCAGTCCATGAACCAGCACTGGTCTGCGGCAAGCCAGAAACCAGGCCATCCAAACAAGCAAAGCCCATACGGGGCAATACAGGAAACCTCACTCCCACAGGTCTGTGGAAAAACCTCTCTCCTCAAAACTGGTCCCTGGTGCCCAAAACGTTGGAGGCCACTGCTTTACAGCCCCTTCTAAGTAAGTAAGTAAAATGGGTTACTGAAGAAGAGATATGGAATTAATGAATTAATGAAACCAAATTGATAAGACTAGTATGAAAACAGTACCCCCTAAGGTTGTTTGATCATGTGAAGAAAATGAAAGAATGAGAAGACTGAAGAAGTTGATAAAATGCTTAAAAAGAGAAAGGTAGGTAGTTTAAAGAAAAGGCAATATATGAGAAGGTGTATCAATATGGTGGAAGCACAATAGGTTGCTTCCTATCAGAAAATTAATGACGTTGTTCTATATTTGATTTAACCATATTTCTATTTTTTTTAAATCATGTATTTTATTTCTTTGGTTTAATAAGCGTTAACCCTTGTAGGTGTCTGCAGATTGTTAGAGGGATAGTAATGAGCTAGTTGAGAACTGTTTTAATTTCTTTTGTTCTGCATGTATTCAAGGGTTATGGGTAATCTGATAATTAGTGTCACTACACAAGTTCAATCCTTATATCATTGATCAAAATGGGCAACTTTTTCTCTATTTTTTTTGTGTGTGAAATTCCTATTAAGCATTGTTTGTAATTTTTGCACCACTGTGTTTTCATTTTTCATGCTGACTATGTTCTCCATATGTAAATACCTAAAGTTATGCATGTTTTATGTCTCTTTTTTCTTATTTTTAATTGATTTTTTTTTTTAAAAAATCACTTGTGAAATTACTTAATTTTTTCAAAGAAGCAAGGACTGTTTTTTTCTAGCCAAGAGACAGGATGTGGCCCCATAGAATTCCTTTATCCTCTTTTGTTCCTGCTCTTGCTGAAAGGCAAGGCATCTGTTTTATAGGTTGGGATTAGGAGGCCACCAAGTAAAGCCATCCTCTAAGGAAGGCAGGTGGTGGCAGTGATAAACTACAACAAGGCTGGTAGAAGGTGGGCCACAATGTACAAATCCAAGATCTTCTGGGAGATGGGCTTTGAAATTACATCCTTTCACTCTACACATTCAATACCCATTGCTATACCCAAAAAAGAAGAGTACAATGGATCTGTATGTAGGTAGGCATATTGTTTGTTCATCAATTTTAGTTTTTTTTTTAAAAAAAAACATAACTGCAAAAAGTGAGCAGCAGTCTTATCTGCATAGAATACTAATCCTAACCCTAATTCTATCCCCTGGCTGCATTTCTTCAGGATTAAATGGGCTAAATTCCCATATGGATTATGATATACACAAT